>NC_092284.1:12874326-12898515 GCF_036320965.1 Panulirus ornatus
GAAGGTACAGCAGTATACAACCTGTAAGTGCAGCAGAAGATGACCTGAAGTGAAGCAGAGGACAACTTGGAAGTACAGCAGAAGGCAACCTGAAGTTGGAGCAGAGGATATCTTAGAAATACAGCAGAAGACAACCTTGAAGTGCATCAAACTAACTGGAGGTACAGCAGAAAACAACTTGAATATACAGCAGAGGACAATTTGGAGGTTCAATAGAAGACAACCTGGAAGTGCAGGAGACAGACTGGAGGTTCAGTAAAAGACCTGAAGGTGCAGCAGAAGAGAACCTGGAGGTACAACAGAGGACAACCTGGAAGTATAGCAGAAGACAACTTGGAGGTACAGTAGAAGACAACCTGGATATGCAGCAGAAGACAACCTAGCGGTACAACAGAGGACAACCTGGAGGTACAGCAGCAGATATCCTGGAAATATAGCAGAAGAAAACCTGTAGATACAGCAGAAGACAACCTGGATATGCAGCAGATAAAAATCTGGAGGTGAAGGAAACAGTTTGAAGGCACAGCAGAAGACAACCTAGAGGTACAGCAGAAGACATCCTGGAGGTGCAGCAGACATAAACCTGGAGGTGAAGCAAACAGCTTGAAGGTACAGCAGAAGACAACCTAGAGGTACAGCACTATACAACTTGTAAGTGCAGCAGAAGATACCCTGAAGGTGGAACAGAGGATAACCTAGAATTACATCCGAAGACAATCTGAAGATGGAGGAGAAGACAACCTGAAGGTGAAGCAGAGGACAACCTGGAGGTGCATCAGTAGACAACCTGGAGGTACAGGAGAAGAAAACCTGTAAGTGTTGCTGAAGACAACCTGAAGGTGGAGCGGAGGATAACCTAGATGTACAGCAGAAGACAATCTGGAGGTACAGCAGAAGA
The DNA here is from genome assembly GCF_036320965.1 of Panulirus ornatus. Taxonomy (NCBI): domain Eukaryota; kingdom Metazoa; phylum Arthropoda; class Malacostraca; order Decapoda; family Palinuridae; genus Panulirus; species Panulirus ornatus. The sequence continues at coordinate 12,875,225 of NC_092284.1, forward strand.
CAGCCTCGAGGCACAGTAAAAGACAACCTGGAGGTACAGTAGAAGCAAAACCTGGAGGTGAAGCAAACAGCTTGAAGGTACAGCAGAAGACAACCTGAAGGTACATCAGAGCACAGCCTGGAGGTGCTGCAGAAGAGAAACCTGGAGGTGAAGGAAACAGCTTGAAGGTACAGCAGAAGACAACCTGAAAGTACATCAGAGGACAACCTGGAGGTGGAACAGAAGACCTCCTGGAGGTACAGCAGAGCACAACCTGGAGGTACAGCAGCAGACAACCTGTAGGTACAGCAGCAGACGACCTGGAGGTACAGCAGCAGACGACCTGTAGGTACAGCAGAAGAAGACCTGTAGGTACAGTAGAAGACGACCTGGAGGCACAGTAGAAGACGACCTGTAGGTACAGTAGAAGACAACCTGGAGGTACAGTAAAAGATAACCTGAAGGCACAGGACAAGACGACCTGTAGGTACAGTAGATGACCTCTAGGCATAGAAGACGACCTGTAGGTACAGTAGAAGACAACCTGTGGGTAGAGTAGAAGATGACCTGTGGGTAAAGTAGAAGACAACCTGGAGGTACAGTAGAAGATGACCTATAGGTACAGTAGTAGACGACCTGTAGGTACAGTAGAAGACAGAGGTAAAGTAGAAGATGACCTGTAAGTACAGTAGAAGACGACCTGTGGGTACAGTAGAATACGACCTGTAGGTACACTAGAAGACGACCTGTAGGTACACTAGAAGACGACCTGTAGGTACACTAGAAGACGACCTATAGGTACAGTAGAAGACGACCTGGAGGTACAATAGAAGACGACCTGTAAGTACAGCAGAATACGAAGATAAGGTACAGCAGAAGATGACCAGTAGTTACAGCGAAACACAACCTACAGGTACCGTTGAGGACATACTGTAGGTTCAATAAGAGGCAACAGGTTACTATATAGTAAGGCATATCAAGGGGTCATAAATAATGGCAGTATTGTTGAAAAAAAAAGAATTATCATTATATAAGATCCCATCTTATAACACGTTATAGGATACTATAAAGAGACTTAATATAAACCTTATACCACGAAACATATGAAAAACGTACACGTGAGTGAAATCCACTGGTCTAAAAGATAATGATAGACTCAGCCTATGTAACGCAGCACAGGAGGAAACATTAACAAAGAGTGAACTGTAAGAAATATATGATCAAATCTTCCTAACATTTCTATGCTGACGTCAAAACCATTTTGAAGTCGACGTCATCAGGCCGACCTAATCATGAAACAGTGACGTCAGAACATCAGGTGACGTCACCAACATATATAAATACAACGTGTAAAAAAAATTGAGATGAAAACGTGCTGGAATGCAGAAGCGTGTTAACAGGTCTGAGGCCTACGGCTCCCACCCTCCCACCCGCTCACGGTCTCGGTGTCTCCATGTACTTCACCCTACCAACCAAATATGTTGACGTCTTTTCTGATAATATACTCTCTATATCAGATAAAATTATCTATTTCTTCATGAAAATGGTCATACAAAGTTCATTTAGAGTTTCTTTTAAATAGACGTATATGAAAAAATATCTCGATACGTAATAACGTAATCAAAGTATATTCTTTATGCTCATATGTGAAAATGTACAGCTTCTACGTAATGTATAGATAACATAACTATTCACTCGTATCGTCTCTAAATTTCACCAGAAGTAAAGCATAATAAGGATTTGACGATGAATCTATATGGCAACAACTCCACCCACTTGCGTCCTGGGTTTCGTTCAGTGATTCACCGCCGGCGTCAAACATGTCTTATGATTTCAACGAAAACTTACTTACCTCGTCCAGGTCATGCAGCGTCCTCAGCATGACTTCTCTATCCAAATGTATAGCAGTATAATACTTTGACCTCCATTTGGCTGCCTCTTGTGACGAACGCTTGTTTGTGTGTGATCTTCATGGCATCGACAACTGAATGTTTACACTCTCTGAATGTCTTGTACACCAGATGAAGACGCTTTAGGATAATTAGCCATTGTTCTTATATCCACTGGTATGTCGACAGTTCTCACACCGTAACACTGTCAAAAAAATGGGTTTAAAACCATTGTACAAACACAGACACACACTGGATAAATCCTTAAGCCACCATTGCTCTGGGTCAACTGACATAAACATCTGACGTCACATATTTGAACGACGGAGAATGTATTTGAGAAGGATAACTACCCTAGATTACTATAGGTTTTATGAAGGCGTTAATATTGCCACCACTAAATCTATCTTATGATAAGCTCGTAACTTGTAAAGGAGAACGTGTAGAGAACGGTTAGGGTAAAAAAAAAAGACTTTCTCCTAGGTGACATATTAAGTAAAATGTGCTTAATAGTAAAGCGAACTTATACTGATAATGAAGTGCTTTGATTTTGATCATTGTATTAATATGTGTACTATCTTTTATGGTGTTATTGTGACCATTAACACCACCTTTTCGAATCTCAAATTTCGGTGGAACCTATCATCTCTGCCGAAAATATCAAAAAATGTCATCAGAGGAGATATCAGACGCAGAGCAGGTGATTATTGTAACGCTATCTGATCGCTGAGGTAGAGTTCTATATATCACTTTCATGATAGACTGGCACCACACTAGTCTAGGAGAGTAACATTTTCCATACTGATCTTTTTCGATTGGACAGATATGCCAGCGGCGTGATCAAAGCGCCATCCTCTAGAGACGCAGATAACACGTATGACAGCCAGTGATAGAAAATATCAGAATTGAACTTAACACATGATACCTTATACCTGTGTTCACTTGTGGAGCCCCTCTGTGAGTTAAGCTACCTTGGGGCGCCAGGCACTATATTAAAACCATTAATTCCTCACACGTAAAGCATGAAATTATAACACTATACACAAATCCTATATAAGCTGATCACGGAGTCGATAGCATGCTGGGTTAACTTATAGTAACGCTAATGCGGAATGCATGTTTCTAGATATTTTAATGGCTCGATCCCCTCCAGCATTTGGCGCCATGATAGTCGCATGAATAATCAAAGCAACTCATATGTTGGGCAAAAGCACATCCAGTTGTGAAGTGTCTAGTTCACGAAGTGCATATAAAGGGTCTTGTCATCACAATTGACTTGCACTTTGTGCACTGAACATAATGAAGGATTCATCAGGATAGCAGTCCTCCAGGTCCTCTGGATATGCCTGTTGCAACCTTGCAGCCATTTGACGTATTTCAGTGGCATAAATTCCCTCAACAGTGCTCACGCTAGTCAGTACAGCGACACTGGTATTGACAGCAGAATGAAACCTGTAAGTGTAGCAGAAGGCAACCTGAAGTTGGGGCAGAGGAGAACCTGGAGGTACAGCAGATGACAACCTGGTAGTATAGCAGAAGACAACCTGGAGGTACAGCAGAAGACAACCTGGAGATGCAGCAGAAGACAACCTGGAGGTACAGCGGAAGACAACTTGGAGGTACAGCAGAAGACAACCTGTAGGTGCAGCAGACGACGACCTGGAGATACAGCAGAAAAAAACGTGAAGGTCAAGCAAACAGCTTGAAGGTACAGCAGAAGACAACCTAGAGGTACAGCAGAAGACAACCTCAAAGTGAATCAAACATCTTGAAGGTACAGCAGAAGACAGTCTTCACCTGGAGGCATAGCAGAAGATAACCTTGAGGTGCAGCAAAAAGCTTGAAGATATAGCAGAAGACAACCTGAAAGCGAAGCAAACAGCTTGAAGGTACAGCAGAAGACAGCCTAGAGGTACAGCAAAAGACAACCTGAAGGTACAGCAGAAGAGAACCTGGAGTTACAGCAGAGGACAACTTGTAAGTACAGCAGAAGACAGCTTGAATTAGCAGTAGAGCACAACCTGGAGGTACAGCAGAAGATAACCTGGAGGTACAGCAGTATGCAACCTGTAAGCGCAGCAGAAGATAACCTGAATGTGGAGCAGAGGATAACCTGGAGTTACAGACGAAGACAACCTGGAGTTACATCAGAAGACAACCTGGAGGTAGAGATGAAGAAAACCTGGAGGTACAGCAGAATAATACCTGTAAGTGTAGCAGAAGACAACCTGAAGGTGGAGCAGAGGACAACCTGCAGGTACAGCAGAAGACAACCTGGAGGTGCAGCAGAACACAACCTTGAGGTATAGCAGACAAACTGGAGGTACAGCAGAAAGCAACTTGAATGTACAGCAAATGACAACTTGAAGGTTCAACAGAAGACAACCTGGAAGTGCAGGAGACAGACTGAAGGTTCAGCAAAAGACCTGAAGGTGCAGCAGAAGAGAACCTGGAGGAAGAGGAGAGGACAACCTGGAGGTTCAGCAGATGACAACCTGGTAGTACAGCAGAAGACAACCTGGAGGTACTGCAGAAGACAACCTGGAGATGCAGCAGAAGACATCCTAGAGGTACAGCAGAAGACAACTTGGGGGTACAGCAAAAGACAACCTGTAGGTGCAGCAGAAGACGACCTGGAGGTAAAGCAGAAAAAAAACCTGAAGGTGAAGCAAACAGCTTGAAGTTACAGCACAAGACAACCTAGAGGTACAGCAGAAGACAACCTGAAAGTGAATCAAACAGCCTGAAGGTACAGCAGAAGAGAGCCTTGAGGTACAGCAAAAGACAACCTGAAGGTACAGCAGAAGAGAACCTGGAGTTACAGCAGAGGACATCCTGGAAGTACAGCAGAGGACAACTTGGAGGAACAGCAGAGCACAACCTGGAGGTACAGCAGAAGATAACCTGGAGGTACAGCAGTATACAACCTGTAAGCGCAGCAGAAGATAACCTGAATGTGGAGCAGAGGATAACCTGGAGTTACAGACGAAGACAACCTGGAGTTACATCAGAAGACAACCTGGAGATACAGATGAAGAAAACCTGGAGGTACAGCAGAATAATACCTGTAAGTGTAGCAGAAGACAACCTGAAGGTGGAGCAGAGGACAACCTGCAGGTACAGCAGAAGACAAGCTGGAGGTGCAGCAGAAGACAACCTGAAGATGCAGCAGGAGAAAACCTGGAGGTATACCAGAAAATAAACTGAAGGTACAGCAGAGGACAACATGGAGGTTCAAAAGAAGACAACCTGGAAGTGCTGGAGACAGACTGGAGGTTCAGCAAAAGACCTGAATGTGCAGCAGAGGAGAACCTGGAGGAACAGGAGAGGACAACCGGGATGTACAGCAGAAGATAACCTAGAAGTGCAGCTGGAGACAACCTGAAGGTACATCAGTATACAAACCTCTAAGAGCAGCAGAAGATAACCTGAATGTGGAGCAGAGGATAACCTGGAGTTACAGCAGAAGACAACCTGGAGGTGCATCAGAAGACAACGTGGAGGTACAGAAGAAAACCTGGAGGTACTGCTGAATAAAACCTGTAAGTGTAGCAGAAGACAACCTGAAGGTGGAGCAGATGACAACCTGGAGGTACAGTAACAGACAACCTGGAAGTACAGCAGAAGACAACCTGTAGGTGCAGCAGAAGACAACCTGGAGATACAACAGAAAAAACCTAGAGGTGAAGGAAAGAGATTGAAGGTACAGTAGAAGACAACATTGAGGTACAGCAGAAGACAACCTGGAGGTACAGTAGCAGACAACCTGGAGGTAAAGCAGAAAATGACTTGAAGGTACAGCAGAAGACAGCCGGGAGGTACAGTAGAAAAAAAACCTGTAGGTGAAGCAAACAGCTTGAAGGTACAGCAGAAGACAACCAGTAGGTGTAGCAGAAGACAACCTGGAGGTACAGCGGAAAAAAACTTTGGGGTGAAGGAAATAACTTGAAGGTACAGCAGACGACAACCTCGAGGTACAGCAGAAGACAACTTGGAGGAACAGCAGAGCACAACCTGGAGGTACAGCAGAAGATAACCTGAAATTACAGCAATATAAAACCTGTAAGTGCAGCAGAAGATAACCTGAATGTGAAGCAGAGGATAACCTGGAGTTGCAGCAAAAGACAACCTGGAGGTACATCATAAGACAACCTGGAGGTACAGCACAATGAGACTTGGAAGTGTAGCAGAAGACAACCTGAAGATGCAGCAGAGGACAACCATAAGATTCAACAAAAGACAAACTGAAGATGGAGCAGAAGACAACCTGGAGGTGCAACAGAAGACAACCTGAAGATGGAGCAGAAGACAACCAGGAGATACAGCAGCAGACAACCTGGAAGTACAGCAGAAGACAACCTGTAGGTGCAGCAGAAGACAACCTGGAGGTACAGCGGAAAAGAGCATTAATTTACAGCAGAGGACAACTTGGAGGTTCAAAAGAAGACAACCTGGAAATGCAGGAGGCAGACTGGAGTTTTCAGCAAAAAACCTGAAGGTGCAGCAGAAGAGAACCTGGAGGTACAGCAGAGGACAACCTGGAAGTACAGCAGGAGACACTTTGGAGGTACATCAGAACACAACCTGGAGATGCAGCAGAAGACAACCTAGAAGTACAGCAGATGACAACCTGGAGGTACAGCAGCAGACAACGTGTAGGCGCAGCAGAAGACAACCTGGAGGTGCAGCAGGAAAAAACCTGAAGGTGAAGCAAATAGTTTGAAGGTACAGCAGAAGACAACCTAGAGGCACAGCAGAAGACAACATGAAGGTGAATCAAACAGCTTGAAGGCACAGCAGAAGACAGCCTTGAGATACAGTAAAAGACAACCTGAAGGTACAGCAGAAGACAACTTGGAGGAGCAGCAGAGCACAACCTGGAGGTACAGCAGAAGATAACCAGGAGGTACAGCAGCATAAAACCTGTAAGTGCAGCAGAAGATAACCTGAATGTGGAGCAGAGGATAACCTGGAGTTACAGACGAAGACAACCTGGAGTTACATCAGAAGACAACCTGGAGATACAGAAGAAAACCTGGAGGTACAGCAGAATAATACCTGTAAGTGTAGGAGAAGACAGCCTGAAGGTGGAGCAGAAGACAACCTGGAGTTACATCGGAAGACAACCTGGAGATACAGATGAAGAAAACCTGGAGGTACAGCAGAATAATACCTGTACGTGTAACAGAAGACAACCTGAAGGTGGAGCAGAGTACAACATGCAGGTCCAGCAGAAGACAACTAGGAGGTGCAGCAGAAGACAACCTAAAGATGCAGCAGGAGAAAACCTGGAGGTATAGCAGAAAATAAACTGAAGGTACAGCAGAGGACAACTTGGAGGTTCAAAAAGAAGACAACCTGGAAGTGCTGGAGACAGACTGGAGGTTCAGCAAGAGACCTGAAGGTGCAGCAGAGGAGAACCTAGAGGTGCAACAAAAGCAAACTTGTAGGTGAAGAAAACAGCTTGAAGGTACAGCAGAAGACAACCTAGTGGTACAGCAGTATACAACCTGTAAGTGCAGCAGAAGATAACCTGAATGTGGAGCAGAGGATAACCTGGAGTTACAGCCGAAGACAACCTGGATGTGCATCAGAAGACAACCTGGAGGTACAGGAGAAGATAATCTGGAAGTGCAGCAGAAGAAAACCTGGAGGTGCAGCAGAAGACTACCTGAAGGTGCAGCAGAAGACAACCTGAAGATGGAGCAGAAGACAACCTGAAAGTACAGCAGAAGACAACCTGGAGGTACATCAGAAGACAACCTGGAGGAGCAGCAGACAAACTGGATGTACATCAGAAGACAACCTGGAGGAGCAGCAGACAAACTGGAGGTACAGCAAAAACAACTTGAATGTACAGCAGAGGACAACTTGGAGGTTCAACAGAAGACAACCTTGAAGTGCAGGAGACAGACTGGAGGCTCAGCAAAATACCTGAAGGTGCAACAGAAGAGAACCTGGAGGTACGGTAGAGGACAACCTGGAAGTACAGCTGAAGACAACCTGGAGGTACAGCAGAGGACAGCCTGGAAGTACAGCAGAAGACAACCTGGAGGTACAGCAGAAGACAACCTGGAGATTCAGTAGAAGACAGTCTAGAGGTACAACAGGAGACAATCTCGAGGTACAGCAGCAGACAGCCTGGAAGTACAGCAGAAGGCAACCTGTATGTGCAGCAGAAGACAACCTGGAAGTGAAGCAGAAGACAACCTGGAAATGCAGCAGAAAAAAAACCTGGAGGTGAAGCAAACAGTTTCAAGGTACAGCAGACGACAACCTCGGGGTATAGCAGAAGATAATCTTGAGGTAGAGTAAAAGACAACCTGGAGGAACAGCAGAGCAGAACCTGGAATATAGCAGAAAATAACCTGGAGGTACAGCAGAAAACAACATGGAGGTACAGCAGCAGACAACATGGAAGTACAGCAGCAGACAACCTGGAAGTGCAGCAAAAGAAAACCTGTAGCTGCAGCAGAAGACAACCTGGAGGTACAGCAGCAGACAACCTGGAAGTACAGCAGAAGACAAAATGTAGGTGCAGCAGAAGAAAACCTGGAGGTACAGCAGAAGACAACTTGGAGGAACAGCAGAGCACAACATGGAGGTAAAGCAGAGTATAACCTGGAGGTACAACAGTATACAACCAGTAAGTGCAGAATAAGATAACATGAATTGGAGCCGAGGATAACCTGGAGTTACAGGAGAAGACAACCTGGAGGAGTATCAGAAGACAACCTGGAGGTACAGGAGAAGGAAACCTGAAGGTACAGCAGAATAAAGACTAAGTGTAGCAGAAGCCAACCCAAAGGTGAAGTAGAGGACAGCCTGGAGGTACAGCAGAAGGCAACCTGGAGGTACAGAAGAAGACAACCTGGAGGTACAGTAGAATAAAACCTTGAGGTACAGCAGAATAAAACCTGTAAGTGGAGCAGAAGACAACCCGAAGGTGGAGTAGAGGACAACCTGGAGGTACAGCAAAAGGCAACCTGGAGGTACAGAAGAAGACAACCTAGAGGTACAACAGAAGACAACCTGGAGGTACAGCAGCAAACACCTTGGAAGTACAGCAGAAGACAACCTGGAGGTGAAGCAAACAATTTGAAGTTACAGCAGAGGACAACATGGAGGTACAGAAGAAGGCAATCTTGAGGTGAAGCAGAGCACAACCCAGATTTACAGCAGAAGGTAACCTCGAGGGACAGCAGTATACAATCTGTAAGCGCAGCAGAAGATAACCTGAATGTGGAGCAGAGGATAACCTGGACTTCCAGCAGAAGACAGCCTGGAGGTGCATCAGTAGATAACCTGGAGGTACAGGAGAAGAAAAGCTGGAAGTACTGCAGAAGACAAACTGGAGGAGCAGCAGACAAACTGGAGGTACAGCAGAAAACAACTTGAATGTACAGCAGAGGACAACTTGGAGGTTCAAAAGAAGACAACCTGGAAGTGCAGGAGACAGACTGGAGTTTTCAGCAAAAGACCTGAAGGTGCAGCAGAAGAGAACCTGGAGGTACAGCAGAGGACAACTTGGAGGTACATCAGAACACAACCTGGAGATGCAGCAGAAGACAACCTAGAAGTACAGCAGATGACAACCTGGAGGTACAGCAGCAGACAACGTGTAGGTGCAGCAGAAGACAACCTGGAGGTGTAGCAGGAAAAAACCTGGAGGTGAAGCAAATAGTTTGAAGGTACAGCAGAAGACAGCCATGAGGTACAGTAAAAGACAACCTGGAGGAACAGTAGAGCACAACCTGAAGGTACAGCAGAAGATAACTGGAGGTACAGCAGAAGACAACATGGAGGAACAGCAGAGCACAACCTGGATGCCCAGCTGTAGATAACCTGGAGGTACAGCAGCATACAACCTGTAGGTGGAGCAGAAGATAACCTGAGTGTGGAGCAGAGGAAAACCTGGAGTTACAGCAGTAGACAACCTGGAGGTGTATCAGAAGACAACCTGGAGGTACAGAAGAAAAGCTGAAGGTACAGCAGTATAAAAACTGTAAGTGTAGCAGACGACAACCTGAAGGTGGAGCAGAGGACAACCTGGAGGTACAGCACCAGACAATCTGGAAGTACAGCAGAAGACAACCTGAAGATGGAGCACAAGACAACCTGGAGGTGGAGTAGATGTCAACCTAGAGGTAGAGAAGTGGACAACCTGAAGGTACAGCAGAAGACAAGCTGGAGGTGGAGCAGACTAACTGGAGGTACAGTAGAAAACAACCTGAATGTATAGCAAAGTACAACTTAGAGGTTCAACAGAAGACAACCTGGAGGTACAACAGAAGACAACCTGGAGGTACAAACTGGAGGAGCAGCAGACAAACTGCAGGTACAACAGAAAACAACTTTAATTTACAACAAAGGACAACTTGGAGGTTCAACATAAGACAACCTAGAAGTGCAGGAGACAGACTGGAGGTTCATGAAAAGACCTGAAAGTACAGCAGAAGAGAACCTGGAGGTACAGCAGAGGACAACCTGGTAGTACAGCAGAAGACAACCTGGAGGTACAGCAGAGGACAACCTGGAAGTAGAGAAGAAGTCAACCCGGTGGTACAGCAGAAGACAGCCTGGAGATGCAGGAGAAGACAACCTAGAGGTACAGCAGATGACAACCTGGAGGTATAGCAGCAGACTACCTGGAAGTACAGCAGAAGACAACCTGTAGGTGCAGCAGAAGACAACGTGGAGGTGCAGCAGAAGATAGCGTGGAGGTACAATAGAAGACAGCATGGAGGTACAGCAGAGCACAACCAGGAGGTACAGTATCAGACAACCTGGAGGTACATCAGTAGACAACTTGAAGGTACAGCACTATACAACCTGTAAGTTCAGCAGAAGATAACCTGAAGGTGGAGCAGAGGACAACATGAAGTTACAGACGAAGACAACCTGGAGGTGCATCAGAAGGCAATCTGGAGGTGCAGGGGAATTAAACCTGGGAGTACAGCAGAATAAAAACCTGTGAGTGTAGCAGAAGACAACCTGAAGATGGAGCAGAAGACAACCTGTAGATGGAGCAGAAAACAACCTGAAGGTGCAGCAGAAGACAACCTGAAGGTGCAGCAGATAAACCTAGAGGTGAAGGAATGAGATTGAAGGTACAGCAGAAGACAACCTGGAGGTACAGTAGCAGACAACCTGGAGATATAGCAGAAAATTACCTGAAGGTATAGCAGAAGACATCCTGGAGGTACAACAGAAGACAACTTGGAGGCACAGCAGAAGACAACCTGTAGGTGCAGCAGAAGACGACCTGGAGGTGAAGCAAAAAAAAAACTGAAGGTAAGGCAAACAGCTTGAAGGTACAGCAGAAGACAACCTGAAAGTGAATCAAACAGCTCGAAGGTGCAGCAGAAGACAACCTGGAGGAACAGCAGCAGACAACCTGGAAGTACAGCAGAAAACAACCAGTGGTTGTAGCAGAAGACAACCAGTAGGTGTACCAGAAGACAATCTGGAGGTGCAGCAGAAAAAAAACCTGGAGGTGAAGGAAATAGCTTGAAGGTACAGCGGACGACAACCTCGAGGTACAGCAGAAGACAACCTGGAGATTCACAAGAAGACAACCTGAAGATGGAGCAGAAGACAACCAGGAGATACAGCAGCAGACAAGGTGGAAGTACAGCAGAAGACAACCTGTAGGTGAAGCAGTTGACAACCTGGAGGTACAGCAGCAGACAACGTGTAGGTGCAGCAGAAGACAACCTGGAGGTGCAGCAGGAAAAAAACTGGATGTGAAGCAAATAGTTTGAAGGTACAGCAGAAGATAACCTAGAGGTACAGCAGAAGACAATCTGGAGGTACAGCAGAAGACATCCATGAGGTACAGTAAAAGACAACCTGGAGGAACAGCAGAGCACAACCTGGAGGTACAGCATAAGATAACCCCGAGGTACAGCGGAAGACAACATGGAGTTACAGCAGAGCACAACCTGGATGCCCAGCTGAAGATAACCTGGAGGTACAGCAGCATACAACCTGTAAGTGGAGCAAATGATAACCTGAGTGTGGAGCAGAAGAAAACCTGGAATTACACCAGAAGACAGCCTGGAGCTGTATCAGAAGACAACCTGGAGGTACAGGAGAAGAAAGCTGGAGGTACAGCAGTATAAAACCTGTAAGTGTAGCAGAAGACAACCTGAAGGTGGAGCAGAGGACAACCTGGAGGTACAGCAGCAGACAATCTGGAATACAGCAGAAGACAACCTGAAGGTGTAGGAGAAGACAACCTGGAGGTGCAGCAGACAAACTGCAGGTACAACAGAAAACAACTTTAATGTACAACAAAGGACAACTTGGAGGTTCAACATAAGACAACCTGGAAGTGCAGGAGACAGACTGGAGGTTCAGGAAAAGACCTGAGAGTGCAGCAGAAGAGAACCTGGAGGTACAGCAGAGGACAACCTGGAAGTACAGAAGAAGTCAACCCGGTGGTACAGCAGAAGACAGCCTGGAGATGCAGGAGAAGACAACCTAGAGGTACAGCAGATGACAACCTGGAGGTACAGCAGAAGACAACCTGGAGGTACAGCAGAAGACAACCTGGAGGTACAGCAGAAGACAACCTGGAGGTACAGCAGAAGACAACCTGGAGGTACAGCAGAAGACAACCTGGAGGTACAGCAGAAGACAACCTGGAGGTACAGCAGAAGACAACCTGGAGGTACAGCAGAAGACAACCTGGAGGTACAGCAGAAGGCAACCTGTATATGCATCAGAAGACAACCTGGAGGTGAAGCAGAAGACAACCTGGAAATGCAGCAGAAAAAAAAACTTGGATGTGAAGCAAACAGCTTGAAGGTACCGCAGAAGATAACCTGGAGGTACAGCAGAAGACAACCTAGAGGTACACCAGAAGACAACCAGAAGGTGAATCAAACAGCTTGAAGGTACAGCAGAAGATAACCTTGAGGTAGAGTAAAAGACAACCTGGAGGAACAGCAGAGCACAACCAAAAATATAGCAGAAAATAACCTGGAAGTACACTAGAAAACAACATGGAGGTACAGTAGCAGACAACATGGAAGTACAGGAGAAGAAATCCTGTAGATGCAGCAGAAAACAACCTGGAGATACAGCAGCAGACAACATGGTGGTACAGCAAAGTATAACCTGGAGGTACAGAAGTATACAACCTGTAAGTGCAGCAGAAGATAACCTGAATGTGAAGCAGAGGATAACCTGGAGTTACAGCAGAAGAAAACCTGGAGGTGCATCAGAAGACAACCTGGAGGTACAGGAGAAGAAAACCTGGAGGTACAGAAGAAAACCTGGTGGTACAGCAGAAGACAACCTAAAGATGGAGCACAAGACAACCTAGAGGTATAGGAAAAAATAGCCTGTAGGTACAGCTGAAAATAACATGAATGTACAGCAGAGGACAACTTGGAGGTTCAAAAGAAGACAACCTGGAAGTGCAGGAGGCAGACTGGAGTTTTCTGCAAAAGACCTGAAGGTGCAGCAGAGGAGAACCTGGAGGTACAGCATAGGATAGCCTGGAAGTACATCAGAAGACAACCTGGAGATGCAGCAGAAGACAACCTGGAGATGCAGCAGTAGACAACCTAGAAGTACAGCAGATGACAACATGGAGGTACAGCAGCAGACAACGTGTAGGTGCAGCAGAAGAAAACCTGGAGGTGCAGCTGAAAAAAACCAGAAGGTGAATCAAACAGCTTGAAGGTACAGCAGACGACAACTTGAAGGTGAATCAAACAGCGTGAAGGTACAGCAGAAGACAGCCTTGAGGTACAGTAAAAGACAACCTGGAGGAGCAGCAGAGCACAACCTGGAGGTACAGCAGAAGATAACTGGAGGTACAGCAGAAGACAATCTGGAGGAGCATCAGAAGACAATCTGGAGGTACAGGAGAAGACAACATGGGGGAACAGCAAAGCACAACCTGGATGTACAGCAGAAGATAACCTGGAGGTACAGCAGCATACAACCTGTAACTGCAGCAGAAGATAACCTGAGTGTGGAGCAGATGAAAACCTGGTGTTACAGCAGAAGACAACCTGGAGGTGTATCAGAAGACAATCTGGAGGTACAAGAGAAGAAAAGCTGGAGGTACAGCAGTATAAACCTGTAAGTGTAGCAGAAGACAACCTGAAGGTGGAGCAGAGGACAACCTGGAGGTACAGCACCAGACAATCTGGAAGTACAGCAGAAGACAACCTGAAGATGGAGCACAAGACAACCTGGAGGTGGAGTAGATGTCAACCTAGAGGTAGAGAAGAAGACAACCTGAAGGTACAGCAGAAGACAAGCTGGAGGTGGAGCAGACTAACTGGAAGTACAGCAGAAAACAACTTGAATGTATAGCAAAGTACAACTTGGAGGTTCAACAGAAGACAACCTGGAAGTGCAGGAGACAGACTGGAGGATAAGTTAAAGACCTGAAGGTGCAGCAGAGGACACCCTGGAAGTACAGAAGAAGACAGCCTGGAGGTGCAGCAGAGACAAACCTGGAGGTGAAGCAAACAGCTTGAAGATAGAGCACCAGACAACCCAGTGGTACAGCAGTATACAACCTGTAAGTGCAGCAGAAGATAACTTGAATGTGGAGCAGAGGATAACCTGGAGTTACAGCCGAAGACAACCTGGAGGTGCATCAGAAGACAACCTGGAGGTAAAGGAGAAGAAAACCTGGAAGTACAGCAGAAGACAATGTGAAGGTGCAGCAGAAGGCAACCTGAAGATGCACCAGAAGACAACCTGAAGGTGCAGCAGATGACAACTTGAAGGTACAGCAGAAGACAACCTTGAGGTGCAGCAGAAAACAACTTTAATGTACAACAAAGGACAACTTGGAGGTTCAACATAAGACAACCTGGAAGTGCAGGAGACAGACTGGAGGTTCAGCAAAAGACCTGAAAGTGCATCAGAAGAGAACCTGGAGGTACAGCAGAGGACAACCTGGAAGTACAGAAGAAGTCAACCCGGTGGTACAGCAGAAGACAGCCTGGAGATGCGGGAGAAGACAACCTAGAGGTACAGCAGATGACAACCTGGAGGTATAGCAGTAGACAACCTGGAAGTACAGCAGAAGACAACCTGTAGGTGCAGCAGAAGAGAACGTGGAGGTGCTGCAGAAAAAACCTAGTGGTGAAGCAAACAGCTTGAATGTAGAGCAGAAGAGAACCCCGAGGTACAGCAGAAAACAACCTGAAGATGGAGCAGAAGACAACCTGAAGGTGTAGCAGACAATCTGGAGGTACAGGAAAAGACTTGAAGGTGCAGCAGCAGACAACCTTGAGGTACAGCAGCAGACAACCTAGAAGTACAGCAGAAGACATCCTGGAGGTGCAGCAGACACAAACCTGGAGGTGAAGCAAACAGCTTGAAGGTACAGCAGAAGACAACCTAGAGGTACAGCAGTATACAACTTGTAAGTGCAGCAGAAGATACCCTGAAGGTGGAGCAGAGGATAACCTGGAGGTACAGCTGAAGACAATCTGAAGATGGAGCAGAAGACAACCTGAAGGTGAAGCAGAGGACAACCTGGAGGTGCATCAGAAGACAATCTGAAGGTACAGGAGAAGAAAACCTTAAGTGTTGCTGAAGACAACCTGAAGGTGGAGCGGAGGATAACCTAGAAGTACAGCAGAAGACAATCTGGAGGTGCAGCAGAAGACAGCCTCGAGGTACAGTAAAAGACAACCTGGAGGTACGGCAGAAGAAAAACCTGGAGGTGAAGCAAACAGCTTGAAGGTACAGCAGAAGACAACCTGAAGGTACACCAGAAGACAAGCTGGAGGTGGAGCAGACTAACTGGAGGTACAGCAGAAAGCAACTTGAATGTACAGCAGAGGACAACTTGGAGGTTCAAAAGAAGACAACCTGGAAGTGCAGGAGACAGACTGGAGGTTCAGCAAAGGACCTGAAGGTGCAGCAGAGGAGAACCTAGAGGTACGGCAGAGGACAGCCTGGTAGTGCAGCAGAAGACAACCTAGAAGTACAGCAGAAGACATCCTGAAGGTGCAGCAGACACAAACCTGGAGGTGAAGCAAACAGCTTGAAGGTACAGCAGAAGACAATCTGAAGGTACATCAGAGGACAACCTGGAGGTGGAACAGAAGACATCCTGGAGGTACAGCAGAACACAACCTGGAGGTACAGCAGCAGACAACCTGGAGGTACAGAAGCAGACGACCTGTAGGTACAGCAGAAGAAGACCTGTAGGTATAGAAGACGACGACCTGCAGGTACAGTAGAAGACGACCTGTAGGTACAGCAGAATACGAAGGTTAGGTACAGCAGAAGATGACCATTAGTTACAGCGAAACATAACCTACAGGTACAGTTGAAGACATACTGTAGGTTCAATAAGAGGCAACAGGTTACTATATGGTAAGGCATATCAAGGGGTCATGAATAGTGGCAGCATTGTTAACAAAGAAGAATTATCATCATATAAGATCCCATCTTATAACACGTTATAGGATACTATAGACTTAATATAAACCTTATACCACGAAATATATGAAATACGTACACGTGAGTGAAATCCACTGGTCTAAAAGATGATGATAAACTCAGCCTATGTAACGCAGCACGGGAGGAAACATTAACAATGAGTGAACTGTAAGAAATATATGATCAAATCTTCCTAACATTTCTGTGCTGACGTCAAAACCATTTTGAAATCGACGTCATCAGGCCGACCTAATCATGGAACAGTGACGTTAGAACATCAGGTGACGTCACCACCATATATAAATACAACGTGTAAAAAAAGTCGAGATGAAAACTTGGGTTGGAATCCAGAGGCGTGTTGACACTCAGGTCTGAGGCCGGCGGCTCCCACCCTCCCACCCGCTCACGGTGTCTCCATGTACTTCACCCTACCAACCAAACATGTTGACGTCTTTTCTGATAATATACGCTCAATATTAGATAAAATTATCTATTTCTTAATCAAAATGATCATACAAAGCTCATTTAGAATTTCTTTTAAATAGACGTATATGAAAAAATATCTCGATATGTAATCACGTAATCAAAGTATATTCTTTATGCTCATATGTAAAAATGTACAGCTTCTACGTAATGTATAGATAACATAACTATTCACTCGTATCGTCTATAAATTTCACGAGAAGTAAAGCATAATAAGGATCTGACGATGAACCATACGGCAACAGCTCCACCCACTTGCGTCCTGGGTTTCGTTCAGTGATTCACCGATGGCGTCAAACATGTCTTATGATTTCAACAAAAACTTACTTACCTCGTCCAGGTCATGCAACGTCCTCAGTATGACTTGTTATTCAAATGTATAGCAGTATAATACTTTGACCTTCATTTGGCTGCCTCTTGTGACGAATTAATAAACTCTGTTAATAAACTCTGATGCAGATATCTCATTCTCTATGCATCCTTCATCATTGCTGCCATGTCCCACTCCTTTTCACACACACTATAACTTACATTAAGTCGTTAATATTACCGCTCTCCACCCATCTTCTATTCCACTCCACAGTGTTTGAGGACAGGGCAAATTCATGTGCGATGCCCCGTATGGAGAAAACATTATCAAGAAGTGTGATCACGTCACCGCTGAGCACCAACCTCTCATCTCTCCGATTCCCCGTAGGCTACCTCACCGCGATCCAGTAGACAAGCTGCCGCTCCCTGGCCAGCCGACCCTAGCCTACCTCACCGATATCCAGTAGACAAGCTGCCGCTCCCTGGCCAGCCGACCCTAGCCTACCTCACCGCGATCCAGTAGACAAGCTGCCGCTCCCTGGCCAGCCTACCCTTGCCTACCTCAACGCGACCCAGTAGACGAGCTGCCACTCCCTGGCCGGCTGACCGTAGCCTGCCTCAACATGATCCAGTAGACAAGCTGCCGCTCCCTGGCCAGTCGACCCTAGCCTACCTCACCAAGATCCAGTAGACAAGCTGCCGCTCCCTGACCAGCCGACCCTTGCCTACCTGAAAGCGATCCAGTAGACAAGCTGCCGCTCCCTGGCCAGCCGACCCTTGCCTACCTCAACGCGATCCAGTAGACGAGCTGCCACTCCCTTGCCAGCCAACCCCAGCCTACCTCACCGCGATCCAGTAGATAACCTGCCGTTCCCTGGACAGCCGACCCTAGCCTACCTCACCGCGATCCAGTAGACAAGCTGCCGCTCACTGGCTACCCGACCCTAGCCTACCTCAACTCGATCCAGTAGACGAGCTGCTACAACCGGGTCAGCCGACCCTATCCTACCTCACCGCGATCCAGTAGAGAAGCTGCCGCTCCATGGCCAGCCGACCCTAGCCTACCTCACCACGATCCAGTAGACAAGTTGCCGCTCACTAGCCAGCCGACCCATGGCTACCTCAACGCGATCCAGTAGACGAGCTGCCACTCCCTGTCCAGCCGACCCTAGACTACCTCACCGCGATCCAGTAGAGAAGCTGACACTCCCTGGCTAGCCGACCCTTGCCTACCTCACAGTGATCCAGTAGACGAGCTGCCACTAAATGGCCAGCCGACCCTAGCCTACCTCAAAGCGATCCAGTAAACAAGATGCCACTCCCCGGCCGGCCGACCCTTGCCTACCTCAATGCGATCCAGTAGATAACCTGCCACTCCCTGGCCAGCGGACCCTAGCCTACCTCAACACAATCTAGTACACAAGCTGCCGCTCCCTGGCCAGCCGACACTTGCCTACCTCAACGCGATCCACCAGACAAGCCTCCGCTCCCTGGCCAGCCGACCCTAGCCTACCTCAACACAATCCAGTACACAAGCTGCCGCTCCCTGGCCAGCCGACACTTGCCTACCTCAACGCGATCCAGTAGACAAGCTGCCACTCACTGGCTACCAGACCCTTGCCTACCTCAACTCGATCCAGTAGACGAGCTGCTACACACGGGTCAGCCGACCATATCCTACCTCACCGCGATCCAGTAGAGAAGCTGACACTCTCTGGCTAGCCGACCCTTGCCTACCTCACAGTGATCCAGTAGACGAGCTGCCACTCCCTGGCCAGCCGACCCTAGCCTACCTCAAAGCGATCCAGTAGACAAGCTGCCACTCCCTGGCCAGCCGACCCTTGCCTACCTCAGTGCGATCCAGTAGATAACCTGCCACTCCCTGGCCAGCCGACCCTAGCCTACCTCAACACGATCCAGTAGACAAGCTGCCGCTCCCTAGCCAGCCGACCCTTGCCTACATAAATGCGATCCAGTAGATAACCTGCCACTCCCTGGCCAGCCGACCCTAGCATACCTCACCACGATCCAGTAGATAAGTTGCCGCTCACTGGCCAGCCGACCCATGGCTACCTCAACGCGATCCAGTAGACGAGCTGCCACTCACTGTCCAGCCGATCCTAGACTACCTCACCGCGATCCAGTAGAGAAGCTGACACTCCCTGGCTAGCCGACCCTTGCCAATCTCACAGTGATCCAGTAGACTAGCTGCCATTCCCTGGCCAGCCGACCCTAGCCTACCTCAAAGCGATCCAGTAGACAAGCTGCCACTCCCTGGCCAGCCAACCCTTTCCTACCTCAATGCGATCCTGTAGATTACCTGCCACTCCCTGGCCAGCCGACCCTAGCCTACCTCAACACAATCTAGTACACAAGCTGCCGCTCCCTGGCCAGCCGACACTTGCCTACCTCAACGCGATCCAGCAGACAAGCCGCCGCTCCCTGGCCAGCCGACCCTAGCCTACCTCAACACAATCCAGTACACAAGCTGCCGCTCCCTGGCCAGCCGACACTTGCCTACCTCAACGCGATCCAGTAGACAAGCTGCCACTCCATGGACAGCCGACTCTTGCCTGCCACACCGCGATCGAGTAGACAAGCTGCCGCTCACTGGCTACCAGACCCATGCCTACCTCAACTCGATCCAGTAGACGAGCTGCTACACACGGGTCAGCCGACACTATCCTACCTCACCGCGATCCAGTAGAGAAGCTGACACTCCCTGGCTAGCCGACCCTTGCCTACCTCACAGTGATCCAGTAGACGAGATGCCACTCCCTGGCCAGCCGACCCTAGCCTACCTCAAAGCGATCCAGTAAACAAGATGCCACTCCCCGGCCAGCCGACCCTTGCCTACCTCAATGCGATCCAGTAGATAACCTGCCACTCCCTGGCCAGCGGACCCTAGCCTACCTCAACACAATCTAGTACACAAGCTGCCGCTCCCTGGCCAGCCGACACTTGCCTACCTCAACGCGATCCACCAGACAAGCCTCCGCTCCCTGGCCAGCCGACCCTAGCCTACCTCAACACAATCCAGTACACAAGCTGCCGCTCCCTGGCCAGCCGACACTTGCCTACCTCAACGCGATCCAGTAGACAAGCTGCCACTCACTGGCTACCAGACCCTTGCCTACCTCAACTCGATCCAGTAGACGAGCTGCTACACACGGGTCAGCCGACCATATCCTACCTCACCGCGATCACAGTAGAGAACTGACACTCTCGGCCTAGCCACCCTTGCCTACCTCCCAGTGAACCCATAACGAGCTGCCCCTACCCTGGCCAGCCACCCTAGCCTACCTCAAAGCGATCCAGTAGACAAGCATGCCACCAATCACAACGCACCCACTATCAGTTCCCTCAACACCACCACAAATAAGAAACACGCTTCGACAAAAATTACGTCATCCAACTTCCTACAAACGTTCACACCGACACTAACCAATAACGAACCCCCACCGCCATCCACAAAGTTCACTACCCACGACCCCGACACGAATCCACATTCTGTCAACTCCTCCCTATCTAACCACACCCCCAAGCACAACCTAACAACGAATGCCACAGTACCCCCTGAAAATTCAACAACAAACAGACTTCGATTACACTTCAAAGTACATCATACATGAATCCTTGACTAGACACTTCCAATTCAAACCCAACATCATCAAGAAAATCCCTCAATCCACCCATAGTCATCACCTCAACACAAAAAACTCCACCTTCAATAAGCGCCCCCCCAGGGCCAACTAGGACAACCAACATAAACCGTCATCTCCTCAAGACAAAAGCGTATGACAAAACCCTACAAAAAACATTACTCCATCTACAACATATATCGCACACACAAGCCATCTACGACAGCTCCTATGTCAGTACACCTATTCACGCGCCCGACCCTGCCACCACCAACGTTTCCTTACCCACCACCCACCATCAACAAATCATTACAGACTCAACTCCTCCTTACAAACTCCGCCCAGTCCGCCTAACAACACCCCCTGCACGATCTTACGAACATCTCAACACGATTATTCCACCACACCACTGCCACAACCTCACTTGCAACTACCCGACAACACCAGTTGCCATCACCACTTGAATTAAGAGCCGCCACTTCTATAAGCTGCAAAATTAACTTCTCGCCACTTTAATACTCATTTTACCTGAACACAACTCAAATGCTGCATACATAACTCACAGTCCTCTTCTACTCGACTACACATCTTAACTCCATAATAGCCACAATGCCGTCTAAAAACAATCCAGATTATGATCGAATATTGCTCTAATCATCTCACATCTTAACTAATTTAGCATCTTCCACCATTCCTCTTCATATTCGCCACTACAATCATATCCACACTGTATAAAAACTACAATATACCTAACCTTCTAATTAAGCACTATCTGGCCACTCTCTCTTATAATACTAACAATTTAACAAGTCTTTCTCCACATCTAACTCTTAGCAATCTTAACTTCTCCCTACTATGCATTCTAATTTTTCAAAGACCTATCTTATCTCTGCATAGACACGTCACAATTTCGTCTATTACAATTATACTTCGCATGCCACTAGCCACTACATCTACTACTACCCTTAACATAATCTCACCACTTCTACCAAATATCAACCATACCAAACCTCTTCATCACATATACTAAACTCTAACTGCTTCCTCTCATTCCTCGAAGAAGATAAATATCTCTACTCGCTCCAATTATCCACCCAGGGCCAGACCGACCCTTGCCTACCTCAGTGCGCTCCCGTAATACCTTGCCACTCCCTGCCAGCCGACCTAGCCTACCTCAAACCACGATCCCATAAGACAAGCCTTGCCGCTCCCTAGCCAGCCGACCCCCTTTCCTACATAAATGCGAATCCAGTAGTATAACCTGCCACTCCCTGGCCAGACGACCTCAGCATACCTCACCACATCCAGTAAAAAATTTTCCCGCTCACGGCCCAAATCAAACCCTGGCTACCTAAACCGCGATCCATAGACACTGCCACCCCACTGTCCAGCCATCCAAACACCTCACCGGATCCAGTAAGAAGCTGACACTCCCGGGCTACCGACCCTTCCCAATCTCACAGTGATCCAGTAAAACTACTCCCCTTTCCCCTGGCCACCGACCCTACCCTACCTCAAAGGATCCAGTAGAAAAGCTCCCCACCCCGGGCCACCCAACCCTTTCCTCCCTCAATCCGATCCTGTAGTTCCCTGCCCCCCTGGCCAGAAGCCCCTTTAGCCTCCTTTCAACACAATTTTAGTAACAACCCTGCCGTTTCCCGGGCCCACCCGGGCCACTTCCCTTTACCTAAAACGCGACCCAGCAACAAGCCCCCCGCCCCCCTGGCCGCCGACCCTAGCCTACCTCAACACAATCCAGTACACAAGCTGCCGCCCCCTGGCCACCGACATTTGGGCCTACCTCAACCCCGATCCAGTAGAAAGCGGGCCATCCATGGACAGCCGACTTTTGCCTCCCACCCCGCGATCGGTAGACAAGCCCCCCTAAACTGGTTTAACCAGACCCATCCCTACCTCAACTCGACCCAGTAGACGAGCTTTACACCCGGGCCCAGCCGAAAACAAACCTCCCTCCCGCGATCCAGTAGAAAAGGGCGGACACCCCCAGGGCTAGCCGCCCCTTTTTGCTACTCAAGTGATCCAGTAGACGAGTCCCAAATTTTCCCTGGCCAGCCGCCCCCTAGCCAAAACCTAAAAGCGATCCGTAAAAAATCCCCTCCCCCCCAAACCCCGGACACCTTGCCTACCCCCAATGCGAACCAGTAGATAACCTCCACTCCCTGGCCAGCCGCCCCAAACAAACCTAAACCAACCCATTTAACAAGCGCCGCCCCCTGGCCACCCCGACCCCCGCCTCCCAAAAAGGCATCCATGAAAACCTCCCTCCCGGGCCCAGGCCCCAAAAAAGCCTACCTCAACACAATCCAGTAACAACTGCCCCCCCGGGCCCAGCCGACCTTCCTACTCAAAAAAACCCAAAGTAACTTTGCTCCCCACCCTGGCACCGGACCTTGCCTACCCAACCGTTTCCAGTAGACGACTTTTTACCCAGGCCACCGACCTTCCTCCCCAAAAAACCCCCACCCCAGTAGAAAACGCCACTCCGGGCCCAGCCAAACCTTGCCTACCTCACCGGACCCCAGTAGCCCAGTCCCCTTTC
>NC_092284.1:12898615-12911995 GCF_036320965.1 Panulirus ornatus
GTTTGGGGGGGGGGCGGGGGTATGACATTTTGAAGGTGCTGGCCAGGAGGCCTTGTCTACTGGTCGCGGTGAGTAGCAAGGTCCGGCTGGGCCCTGGAGTGGCAGCTTGTCTACTGGATCGCGGTTTTGGGGAGGGAAGGTCGCTGCCAGGGAAGCAGCTTTTTTAAATGGATGCGTTGAGGTAGGCAGTTCGCTGGCCAGGGAGCGGCAGCTTGTGTACTGGATTGTGTTGAGGTAGCTAGGGTCGGCTGGCAGGAGTGGCAGCTTGTCTACTGGATCGGTTGAGGTAGCAGGATTGGTTTTGGGCCCGGGACGGCAGTTGTCTCCCGGATCCCCGGTGAGGGAGGCTAGGGTCGGGTGGCCAGGTAGTGGGAGCTCGTCTACTGGATCGCGGTGTGGTAGGCAAGAGTCGGCTGGCCATGGAAATGGTAGCTTGTCTACTGATCGCGTTGAGGTAGGCAAGAGTCGGCTGGCCATGAGTGGCAGCTTTCTACTGATTGCGTTGAGGTAGGCAAGTGCGGCTGGCCAGATGTGGCAGCTTGTCTACTGGATCGTGTGAGTTGCTAGGGTCGGCTGTCCAGGGAGTGCAGTTTCTACGATCCATTGATGAGCAAGGTCACTGCCGCAGCGGCAGCTTGTCTACGATCGCGGTGAGGAGGCTAGGTCGCTGGCCAGGGGTGCAGCTCCTCAAGATCGTTGAGTAGCATGTAGCTGCAGAGAGCGGCAGCTTGCCTACTGATCGGGGAGGTAGCTAGGTCAGCTGGCTAGGGAGCGGCAGCTTGTCTACTGGATCGCGATGAGGTAGCTACGGTCGGCTGGCCATGGAGTGCAGCTCGTCTACTGAATCGCGGTGTGGTAGCAGAGTCGGCTGGCCATGGAGTGGCAGCTTGTCTACTGGATCGCGTTGAGGTAGCAAGGTCGGCTGCCAGGGAGCGGCAGCTTGTGTACTGGATTGTGTTGAGGTAGGCTAGGGTCGGCTGGCCAGGGAGCGACGCTTGTGTACTGGATTGTGTTGAGGTAGGCTAAGGTCCGGCTGGCCAGGAGTGGCAGCTTGTCTACTAGATCGTGTTGAGGTAGGCACGGATTGGTTGGCCAGGGAGCGGCAGCTTGTCTCCTGGATCACGGTGAGGTAGGCTAGGGTCGGCTGGCCAGGTAGTGGCAGCTTCGTCTACTGGATCGCGGTGAGGTAGGCTACGGTCGGCTGGCCATGGAGTGCCAGCTCGTCTACTGGATCGCGGTTGGTAGGCAAGAGTCGGCTGGCCATGGAGTGGCAGCTTGTCTACTGGATCGCGTTGAGGTAGGCAAGTGTCGGCTGGCCAGGGAGTGGCAGCTTGTGTACTGGATCGTGTTGAGGTAGGCAAGGTCGGCTGTCCAGGAGTGGCAGGTATCTACTGGATCGCATTTATGTAGGCAAGGGTCGCTGGCCAGGGATCGGCAGCTTGTCTACTGGATCGCGGTGAGGTAGGCTAACGGTCGCTGGCCATGGAGTGCAGCTCTCTACTGGATCGCGTTGTGGTAGGCAAGAGCGCTGGCCATGGAGGGCAGCTTGCTACTGGATCGCGTGAGGTAGGCAAGTGTCGCTGGCCAGGAGCGCAGCTTGTGTACTGGATGTGTTGAGTAGGCTAGGGTCGCTGGCCAGGGAGCGGCAGCTTGTCTACTGGATCGTGTTGAGGTAGGCTAGGGTCTGCTGGCCAGGGAGTGGCAGGTCTACTGGATCGCTTGATGTAGGCAAGGTCAGCTGGCCAGGGAGCGGCAGCTTGTCTACTGGATCGCGGTTGAGGTAGGCTAAGGTCGACTGGCCAGGGAGTGCAGCTCTGTCTATTGGATCGCGTTGAGGTAGGCTAGGGTCGGCTGGCCAGGGAAGAGTCGGCTGGCCATGGAGTGGCAGTTGTCTACTGGATCGCGTTGAGGTAGGCAAGTGTCGGCTGGCCAGGGAGGGCAGCTGTCTACTGGATCGCGGTGGGTAGGCAAGGTCGGCTGGCCAGGGAGTGGCAGCTTTCTACTGGATTGCATTGTTGTAGGCAAGGGTCGGCTGGCTAGGGATGGCAGCTGTTACTGGATCCGGTGAGGTAGGCTACGGTCGGCTGGCCAGGGAGTGGCAGCTCGTCTACTGGATCGCGGTGTGGTAGGCAAGAGTCGGCTGGCCATGGAGTGCAGCTTGTCTATGGATCGCGTTGAGTAGGCAAGTGTCGGCTGGCAGGGAGCGGCAGCTTGTCTACTGGATCGTGTTGAGGTAGGCTAGGGTCGCTGGCCAGGGAGGGCAGCTTGTCTACTGGATCGTGTTGAGGTAGCTAGGGTCGGTGGCCAGGAGCGGCAGCTTGTCTACTGGATCCGTGAGGTAGGCTAGGTCGGCTGGCCAGGTAGTGCAGCTTGTCTACTGGATCGCGTTGGTAGCAAGGTCGGCTGGCCAGGAGTGGCAGCTTGTCTACTGGATCGCGTTGAGGTAGGCTAGGGTCGGCTGGCAGGGAGCGCAGCTTGTTACTGGATCGGTTGAGGTAGGCAAGGTCGGCTGGCCAGGAGGGCAGCTTGTCTCTGGATCGCGTTGAGTAGGCAAGGTCGGCTGGCCAGGATGGCAGCTTGTCTACTGGATGCGGTGAGGTAGGCTAGGTCGCTGGCCAGGAGTGGAGCTGTCTACTGGATCGCGTGTGAGGTAGCAAGGTCGGCTGGCCAGGGAGTGGCAGCTTGTCTACTGGATCGCGTTGAGGTAGGCAAGGTCGGCTGCCAGGAGCGGCACTTGTTATGATCGTGGCCAGGGAGCGGCAGCTTGTGTACTGGATTGTGTTGAGGTAGGCTATGGTCGGCTGGCCAGGGAGTGGCAGCTTGTCTACTGGATCGTGTTGAGGTAGGCAAGGATGTTTGGCCAGGGAGCGGCAGCTTGTCTCCTGGATCACGGTGAGGTAGGCTAGGGTCGGCTGGCCAGGTAGTGGCAGCTCGTCTACTGGATCGCGTGTGGTAGGCAAGAGTCGGCTGGCCATGGAGTGGTAGCTTGTCTACTGGATCGCGTTGAGGTAGGCAAGAGTCGGCTGGCCATTGAGTGGAAGCTTGTCTACTGGATCGCGTTGAGGTAGGCAAGTGTCGGCTGGCCAGGGAGTGCAGCTTGTCTACTGGATCGTGTTGAGGTAGGCTAGGGTCGGCTGTCCAGGGAGTGGCAGGTTATCTACTGGATCGCATTGATGTAGGCAAGGGTCAGCTGGCCAGGGAGCGGCAGCTTGTCTACTGGATCGCGGTGAGGAAGCTAAGGTCCACTGGCCAGGGAGTGGCAGCTCCTCTACTGGATCGAGTTGAGGTAGGCTAATGTAGGCTGGCCAGAGAGCGGCAGCTTGCCTACTGGATCGCGGTGAGGTAGGCTAGGGTCAGCTGGCTTGGGAGCGGCAGCTTGTCTACTGGATCGCGGTGAGGTAGGCTACGGTCGGCTGGCCATGGAGTGGCAGCTCGTCTACTGGATCGCGGTGTCAGGGATGGCAGCTCGTCTACTGGATCGCTTTGAGGTAGGCTAGGTTCGGCTGGCCAGGGTGTGGCAGTGTCTCTGGATCGAGTTGAGGGAGCTATTGTCGGCTGGCAGGAGCGGCAGCTTGCCTACTGGATCGCGGTGAGGTAGGCTAGGGTCAACTGGCAGTGAGCGGCAGCTTGTCTACTGGATCGCGGTGAGGTAGGCTACGGTCGGCTGGCCATGGATGGCAGTCGTCTACTGGATCGCGGTGTGGTAGGCAAGAGTCGGCTGGCCATGGAGTGGAGCTTGCCTACTGGATCGCGTTGAGGTAGGCAAGTGTCGGCTGGCCAGGGAGCGGCAGCTTGTCTACTGGATGCGGTGAGGTAGGCTAAGGTCGACTGGCCAGGGAGTGGCAGCTCGTCTACTGGATCGCATTGATGTAGGCAAGGGTCGGCTGGCTAGGGATCGGCAGCTTGCTACTGGATCGCGGTGAGGTAGGCTACGGTCGGCTGGCCCTGAGTCCAGCTGTCTACTGGATCGCGGTGTGGTAGGCAAGAGTCGGCTGCCATGGAGTGGCAGCTTGTCTACTGGATCGCGTTGAGGTAGGCTAGGGTCGGCTGGCCGGGAGCGGCAGCTTGGTACTGGTCGTGTTGAGGTAGGCTGGGTCTGCTGGCCAGGGAGTGGCAGGTTATCTACTGGATCGAATTGATGTAGGCAGGGTCAGCTGGCCAGGGGGCGGCAGCTTGGCCACTGGATCGCGGTGAGTAGGCTAAGGTCGACTGGCCAGGGGATGCCAGCTCGCTATTGGATCGCGTTGAGTAGGCTAGGTCGTGCCAGGAGCGGCATCTTGTCTCCTGGATCACGGGGAGGTAGGCTAGGGTCGCTGGCCAGGGAGTGGCAGCTCGTCGATCCGTTGGGGTAGGCTAGGGTCGGCTGGCCAGGTGTGGCAGCTCGTCTTGATCGAGTTGAGGTAGGCTATTGTCGGCTGGCCAGGAGAGCGGCAGCTTGCCTACTGGATCGCGGTGAGGTAGGCTAGGGTCGCTGGCTAGGGAGCGGCAGCTTTCTACTGGATCCGTGATGTAGGCTACGGTCGGCTGGCCATGGAGTGGCAGCTGTCTACTGGATCGGTGGGTAGGCAAGAGTCGGCTGGCCATGGAGTGGCAGCTTGTCTACTGGATCGCGTTGAGGTAGGCAAGGTCGGCTGGCCAGGGAGCGGCAGCTTGTCGTCGGTGGTAGGTAGGGTCGCTGCGGGAGTGGGAGCTGTCTACTGGATCGTTGAGGTAGGCTAGGGTCCTGGCAGGGTAGGGCAGCTGTCTACTGGATCGCGTAGGTAGGCTAGGTGCTGGCCATGGATGGCAGCTCGTCTACTGGTCGCGGTGTGGGCAGTGCTATGGGCGGGTGGCCAGTGGTGTGGCAGCTTGCTACTGGATCGCGTTGAGGTAGGCAGGTCGTGCAGGGGCAGCTTGTTACGATGTGGTAGCAGTCGTGCAGAGTGCATTCATAGTGAGTAGAGTGCTCAGAGAGTTGTACTATCGTGCGGGGGCAGCTTGTCTACTGGATCGCGTTGAGGTAGGCAAGGTCGGTGGCCAGAGGCAGTTGTACTGGATCGTGGTCAGGGGCTGCCAGGAGGGCAGCTTGTCTACTGGATCGCGTTGAGTAGGCAAGGGTCGGCTGGCTAGGGAGCGGCAGCTTGTCTACTGGATCGCGGTGAGGTAGGCTAGGTCGGCTGGCCATGAGTGGCAGCTCGTCTACTGGATCGCGGTGAGGTAGGCAAGGTCGGCTGGCCATGGAGTGGCAGCTTGTCTACTGGATCGCGTGAGGTAGCAAGGTCGGCTGGCCAGGAGCGGCAGCTTGTCTACTGGATCGCGGTGAGGTAGGCTAGGTCGCTGGCAGGAGTGGCAGCTCGTCTACTGGATCGCGTTGAGGTAGGCTAGGTCGGCTGGCCAGGGAGCGGCAGCTTGTCTACTGGATCGCGGTGAGGTAGGCTAGGTCGGCTGGCCAGGAGTGGCAGCTTGTCTACTGGATCGGTGAGGTAGGCTAGGTCGGCTGGCCATGGAGGGCAGCTTGTCTACTGGATTGTGTTGAGGTAGGCTAGGGTCGGCTGGCCAGGGAGCGGCGGCTTGTCTGCTGGATCGCGTTGAGGTAGGCAAGTGTCGGATGGCCAGGGAGCGGCAGCTTGTGTACTAGATTGTGTTGAGATAGGCTAGGGTCGGCTGGCCAGGGAGTGGCAGGTTATCTACTGGATCGCATTGAGGTAGGCAAGGGTCGGCCGGCCGGGGAGTGGCAGCTTGTTTACTGGATCACTTTGAGGTAGGCTAGTGTCGGCTGGCCAGGGAGTGGCAGCTCGTCTACTGGATCACTGTGAGGTAGGCAAGGGTCGGCTAGCCAGGGAGTGTCAGCTTCTCTACTGGATCGCGGTGAGGTAGTCTAGGGTCGGCTGGACAGTGAGTGGCAGCTCGTCTACTGGATCGCGTTGAGGTAGCCATGGGTCGGCTGGCTAGTGAGCGGCAACTTGTCTACTGGATCGTGGTGAGGTAGGCTAGGGTCGGCTGGCCATGGAGCGGCAGCTTCTCTACTGGATCGCGGTGTGGTAGGCAAGAGTCGGCTGGCCATGGAGTGGCAGCTTGTTTACTGGATCGCGTTGAGGTAGGAAAGTGTCGGCTGGCCAGGGAGCGGCAGCTTTTGTACTGGATTGCGTTGAGGTAGGGTAGGTTCTGCTATCCAGGGAGTGGCAACTCGTCTACTGGTTCGGGTTGAGGTAGGCAAGGGTCGGCTGGCCAGGGAGCGGCAGCTTGTCTACTGGATCGCGGTGTGGTAGGCAAGGGTCGGCTGGCCAGGGAGTGGCAGTTCGTCTAGTGGATCGCGTTGAGGTAGGCAAGTGTCGGCTGGCCAGGGAGCGGCAGCTTGTCTACTGGATCGCGGTGAGGTAGGCTAGGGTCGGCTGGCCAGGGAGCGGCAGCTTGTCTACTGGATCGCTGTGAGGTAGGCTTGGGTCGGCTGGCCAGAAAGTGGCAGCTTGTCTACTGGATCGCGGTGAGGTAGGCTAGGGTCGGCTGGCCAGGAAGCGGAAGCTTGTCTAGTGGATCGCTTTGAGGTAGGCAAGGATTGGTTAGCCAGGGAGCGGCAGCTTGTCTCCTGGATCACGGTGAGGTAGGCTAGGGTCGGCTGGCCAGGGAGTGGCAGCTCGTCTACTGGATCGCATTGAGGTAGGCTAGGGTCGGCTGGCCAGGGTGTGGCAGCTCGTCTACTGGATCGAATTGAGGTAGGCTATTGTCGGCTGGCCAGAGAGCGGCAGCTTGCCTACTGGATCGCTGTGAGGTAGGCTAGGGTCAGCTGGCTAGGGAGCGGCAGCTTGTCTACTGGATCTCGGTGAGGTAGGCTACGGTCGGCTGGCCATGGAGTCGCAGCTCGTCTACTGGATCGCGTTGAGGTAGGCTAGGGTCGGCTGGCCAGTGTGTGGCAGCTCGTCTACTGGATCGAGTTGAGGTAGGCTATTGTCGGCTGGCCAGAGAGCGGCAGCTTGCCTTTGGATCGCGGTGAGGTAGGCTAGAGTCAGCTGGCTAGGGAGCGGCAGCTTGTCTACTGGATCTCGGTGAGGTAGGCTACGGTCGGCTGGCCATGGAGTGGCAGCTCGTCTACTGGATCGCGGTGTGGTAGGCAAGAGTCGGCTGGCAATGTAGTGGCAGCTTTTCTACTGGATCGCGTTGAGGTAGGC
Organism: Panulirus ornatus; assembly: GCF_036320965.1. Lineage (NCBI taxonomy): Eukaryota > Metazoa > Arthropoda > Malacostraca > Decapoda > Palinuridae > Panulirus > Panulirus ornatus. The sequence continues at coordinate 12,905,761 of NC_092284.1, forward strand.
AAGTGTCGGCTGGCCAGGGAGCGGCAGCTTGTGTACTGGATTGTGTTGAGGTAGGCTAAGGTCTGCTGGCCAGGGAGTGGCAGCTTGTCTACTGGATCGTGTTGAGGTAGGCTAGGGTCGGCTGGCCAGGGAGTGGCAGGTTATCTACTGGATCGCATTTATGTAGGCAAGGGTCGGCTGGCTAGGGAGCGGCAGCTTGTCTACTGGATCGCGGTGCGGTAGGCTACGGTCGGCTGGCCATGGAGTGGCAGGTTATCTACTGGATCGCACTGAGGTAGGCAAGGGTCGGCTGGCCAGGGAGTGGCAGCTTGTCTACTGGATCGCTTTGAGGTAGGCTAGGGTCGGCTGGCCAGGGAGTGGCAGCTCGTCTACTGGATCACTGTGATGTAGGCAAGGGTCGGCTAGCCAGGGAGTGTCAGCTTCTCTACTGGATCGCGGTGAGGTAGGATAGTGTCGGCTGACCCGTGTGTAGCAGCTCGTCTACTGGATCGAGTTGAGGTAGGCATGGGTCAGGTAGCCAGTGAGCGGCAGCTTGTCTACTCGATCGCGGTGTGGCAGGCAAGAGTCGGCTGTCCATGGAGTGGCAGCTTGTCTACTGGATCGCGTTGAGGTAGGCAAGTGTCGGCTGGCCAGGGAGCGGCAGCTTGTGTACTGGATTGTGTTGAGGTAGGCTAGGGTCGGCTGGCCAGGGAGCGGCGGCTTGTCTGCTGGATCGCGTTGAGGTAGGCAAGTGTCGGCTGGCCAGGGAGCGGCAGCTTGTGTACTAGATTGTGTTGAGGTAGGCTAGGGTCGGCTGGCCAGGGAGTGGCAGGTTATCTACTGGATCGCATTGAGGTAGGGAAGAGTAGGCTGGCCAGGGAGTGGCAGCTTGTCTACTGGATCGCTTTGAGGTAGGCTAGGGTCGGCTGGCCAGGGAATGGCAGCTCGTCTACTGGATCACTGTGAGATAGGCAAGGGTCGGCTAGCCAGGGAGTGTCAGCTTCTCTACTGGATCGCGGGAGGTAGTCTAGGATCGGCTGGACAGGGAGTGGCAGCTCGTCTACTGGATCGCGTTGAGGTAGCCATGGGTCGGCTGGCCAGTGAGCGGCAACTTGTCTACTGGATCGTGGTGAGGTATGCTAGGGTCGGCTGGCCAGAGAGTGGCAGGTTATCTACTGGATCGCATTTATGTAGGCAAGGGTCGGCTGGCTAGGGAGCGGCAGCTTGTCTACTGGATCGTGTTGAGGTAGGCTAGGGTCGGCTGGTCAGGGAGTGGCAGGTTATCTACTGGATCGCACTGAGGTAGGCTAGGGTCGGCTGGCCAGGGAGTGGCAGCTTGTCTACTGGATCGCTTTGAGGTAGGCTAGGGTCGGCTGGCCAGGGAGTGGCAGCTCGTCTACTGGATCACTGTGAGGTAGGCAAGGGTCGGCTAGCCAGAGAGTGTCAGCTTCTCTACTGGATCGCGGTGAGGTAGGATAGGGTCGGCTGACCCGTGTGTAGCAGCTCGTCTACTGGATCGAGTTGAGGTAGGTAAGGGTCTGGTAGCCAGTGAGCGGCAGCTAGTCTACTGGATCGCGGTGTGGCAGGCAAGAGTCGGCTTGCCATGGAGTGACAGCTTGTCTACTGGATCGCGTTGAGGTAGGCAAGTGTCGGCTGGCCAGGGAGCGGCAGCTTGTGTACTGGATTGTGTTGAGGTAGGCTAGGGTCGGCTGGCCAGGGAGCGGCGGCTTGTCTGGTGGATCGCGTTGAGGTAGGCAAGTGTCGGCTGGCCAGGGAGCGGCAGCTTGTGTACTAGATTGTGTTGAGATAGGCTAGGGTCGGCTGGCCAGGGAGTGGCAGGTTATCTACTGGATCGCATTGAGGTAGGCAAGGGTCGGCCGGCCGGGGAGTGGCAGCTTGTTTACTGGATCGCTTTGAGGTAGGCTAGGGTCGGCTGGCCAGGGAGTGGCAGCTCGTCTACTGGATCACTGTGAGGTAGGCAAGGGTCGGCTAGCCAGGGAGTGTCAGCTTCTCTACTGGATCGCGGTGAGGTAGTCTAGGGTCGGCTGGACAGTGAGTGGCAGCTCGTCTACTGGATCGCGTTGAGGTAGCCATGGGTCGGCTGGCTAGTGAGCGGCAACTTGTCTACTGGATCGTGGTGAGGTAGGCTAGGGTCGGCTGGCCATGGAGCGGCAGCTTCTCTACTGGATCGCGGTGTGGTAGGCAAGAGTCGGCTGGCCATGGAGTGGCAGCTTGTCTACTGGATCGCGTTGAGGTAGGCAAGTGTCGGCTGGCCAGGGAGCGGCAGCTTGTGTACTGGATTGCGTTGAGGTAGGGTAGGGTCTGCTATTCACGGAGTGGCAACTCGTCTACTGGATCGGGTTGAGGTAGGCAAGGGTCGGCTGGCCAGGGAGCGGCAGCTTGTCTACTGGATCGCGGTGTGGTAGGCAAGGGTCCCCTGGCCAGGGAGTGGCAGTTCGTCTAGTGGATCGCGTTGAGGTAGGCAAGGGTCGGCTGGCCAGGGAGCGGCAGCTTGTCTACTGGATCGCGGTGAGGTAGGCTAGGGTCGGCTGGCCAGGGAGTGGCAGCTCGTCTACTGGATCACTGTGAGGTAGGCAAGGGTCGGCTAGCCAGAGTGTGTCAGCTTCTCTACTGGATCGCGGTGAGGTAGGATAGGGTCGGCTGGACAGTGAGTGGCAGCTCGTCTACTGGATCGCGTTGAGGTAGCCATGGGTCGGCTGGCTAGTGAGCGGCAACTTGTCTACTGGATCGTGGTGAGGTAGGCTAGGGTCGGCTGGCCATGGAGCGGCAGCTTCTCTACTGGATCGCGGTGTGGTAGGCAAGAGTCGGCTGGCCATGGAGTGGCAGCTTGTCTACTGGATCGCGTTGAGGTAGGCAAGTGTCGGCTGGCCAGGGAGCGGCAGCTTGTGTACTGGATTGCGTTGAGGTAGGGTAGGGTCTGCTATCCAGGGAGTGGCAACTCGTCTACTGGATCGGGTTGAGGTAGGCAAGGGTCGGCTGGCCAGGGAGCGGCAGCTTGTCTACTGGATCGCGGTGTGGTAGGCAAGGGTCCCCTGGCCAGGGAGTGGCAGTTCGTCTAGTGGATCGCGTTGAGGTAGGCAAGTGTCGGCTGGCCAGGGAGCGGCAGCTTGTCTACTGGATCGCGGTGAGGTAGGCTAGGGTCGGCTGGCCAGGGAGCGGCAGCTTGTCTACTGGATCGCTGTGAGGTAGGCTTGGGTCGGCTGGCCAGGGAGTGGCAGCTTGTCTACTGGATCGCGGTGAGGTAGGCTAGGGTCGGCTGGTCAGGAAGCGGAAGCTTGTCTAGTGGATCGCTTTGAGGTAGGCAAGGATTGGTTGGCCAGGGAGCGGCAGCTTGTCTCCTGTATCACGGTGAGGTAGGCTAGGGTCGGCTGGCCAGGGAGTGGCAGCTCGTCTACTGGATCGCGTGAGGTAGGCTAGGGTCGGCTGGCCAGGGTGTGGCAGCTCGTCTACTGGATCGAATTGAGGTAGGCTATTGTCGGCTGGCCAGAGAGCGGCAGCTTGCCTACTGGATCGCTGTGAGGTATGCTAGGGTCAGCTGGCTAGGGAGCGGCAGCTTGTCTACTGGATCTCGGTGAGGTAGGCTACGGTCGGCTGGCCATGGAGTCGCAGCTCGTCTACTGGATCGCGTTGAGGTAGGCTAGGGTCGGCTGGCCAGGGTGTGGCAGCTTGTCTACTGGATCGAGTTGAGGTAGGCTATTGTCGGCTGGCCAGAGAGCGGCAGCTTGCCTACTGGATCGCAGTGAGGTAGGCTAGAGTCAGCTGGCTAGGGAGCGGCAGCTTGTCTACTGGATCTCGGTGAGGTAGGCTACGGTCGGCTGGCCATGGAGTGGCAGCTCGTCTACTGGATCGCGGTGTGGTAGGCAAGAGTCGGCTGGCAATGGAGTGGCAGCTCGTCTACTGGATCGCGTTGAGGTAGGCAAGTGTCGGCTGGCCAGGGAGCGGCAGCTTGTGTACTGGATTGTGTTGAGGTAGGCTAAGGTCGGCTGGCCAGGGAGTGGCAGCTTGTCTACTGGATCGTGTTGAGGTAGGCTAGGGTCGGCTGGCCAGGGAGTGGCAGGTTATCTACTGGATCGCATTTATGTAGGCAAGGGTCGGCTGGCTAGGGAGCGGCAGCTTGTCTACTGGATCGCAGTGAGGTAGTCTACGGTCGGCTGGCCATGGAGTGGCAGGTTATCTACTGGATCGCACTGAGGTAGGCAAGGGTCGGCTGGCCAGGGAGTGGCAGCTTGTCTACTGGATCGCTTTGAGGTAGGCTAGGGTCGGCTGGCCAGGGAGTGGCATCTCGTCTACTGGATCACTGTGAGGTAGGCAAGGGTCGGCTAGCCAGGGAGTGTCAGCTTCTCTACTGGATCGCGGTGAGGTAGGATAGTGTCGGCTGACCCGTGTGTAGCAGCTCGTCTACTGGATCGAGTTGAGGTAGGCATGGGTCTGGTAGCCAGTGAGCGGCAGCTTGTCTACTCGATCGCGGTGTGGCAGGCAAGAGTCGGCTGTCCATGGAGTGGCAGCTTGTCTACTGGATCGCGTTGAGGTAGGCAAGTGTCGGCTGGCCAGGGAGCGGCAGCTTGTGTACTGGATTGTGTTGAGGTAGGCTAGGGTCGGCTGGCCAGGGAGCGGCGGCTTGTCTGCTGGATCGCGTTGAGGTAGGCAAGTGTCGGCTGGCCAGGGAGCGGCAGCTTGTGTACTAGATTGTGTTGAGGTAGGCTAGGGTCGGCTGGCCAGGGAGTGGCAGGTAATCTACAGGATCGCATTGAGGTAGGAAAGGGTTGGCTGGCCAGGGAGTGGCAGCTTGTCTACTGGATCGCTTTGAGGTAGGCTAGGGTCGGCTGGCCAGGGAATGGCAGCTAGTCTACTGGATCACTGTGAGATTGGCAAGGGTCGGCTAGCCAGGGAGTGTCAGCTTCTCTACTGGATCGCGGTGAGGTAGTCTAGGATCGGCTGGACAGTGAGTGGCAGCTCGTCTACTGGATCGCGTTGAGGTAGCCATGGGTCGGCTGGCCAGTGAGCGGCAACTTGTCTACTGGATCGTGGTGAGGTATGCTAGGGTCGGCTGGCCAGGGAGTGGCAGGTTATCTACTGGATCGCATTTATGTAGGCAAGGGTCGGCTGGCTAGGGAGCGGCAGCTTGTCTACTGGATCGTGTTGAGGTAGGCTAGGGTCGGCTGGCCAGGGAGTGGCAGGTTATCTACTGGATCGCACTGAGGTAGGCAAGGGTCGGCTGGCCAGGGAGTGGCAGCTTGTCTACTGGATCGCTTTGAGGTAGGCTAGGGTCGGCTGGCCAGGGAGTGGCAGCTCGTCTACTGGATCACTGTGAGGTAGGCAAGGGTCGGCTAGCCAGAGAGTGTCAGCTTCTCTACTGGATCGCGGTGAGGTAGGATATGGTCGGCTGACCCGTGTGTAGCAGCTCGTCTACTGGATCGAGTTGAGGTAGGCAAGGGTCTGGTAGCCAGTGAGTGGCAGCTTGTCTACTGGATCGCGTTGAGGTAGGCAAGTGTCGGCTGGCCAGGGAGCGGCAGCTTGTGTACTGGATTGTGTTGAGGTAGGCTAGGGTCGGCTGGCCAGGGAGCGGAGGCTTGTCTGGTGGATCGCGTTGAGGTAGGCAAGTGTCGGCTGGCCAGGGAGCGGCAGCTTGTGTACTAGATTGTGTTGAGGTAGGCTAGGGTCGGCTGGCCAGGGAGTGGCAGGTTATCTACTGGATCGCATTGAGGTAGGCAAGGGTCGGCTGGCCGGGGAGTGGCATCTTGTTTACTGGATCGCTTTGAGGTAGGCTAGGGTCGGCTGGCCAGGGAGTGGCATCTCGTCTACTGGATCACTGTGAGGTAGGCAAGGGTCGGCTAGCCAGGGAGTGTCAGCTTCTCTACTGGATCGCGGTGAGGTAGGATAGTGTCGGCTGACCCGTGTGTAGCAGCTCGTCTACTGGATCGAGTTGAGGTAGGCACGGGTCGGCTGGCCACGTGAGTGGCAACTTGTCTACCTGGATCGTGGTGAGGTATGCTAGGGTCGGCTGGCCAGGAGTGGCAGGTTATCTACTGGATCGCATTTAGGTAGGCTAGGGTCGGCTGTGCTAGGGGAGGGCAGCCTTGTCTACTGGATCGTGTTGAGGTAGCTAGGGTCGGCTGGCCAGGGGTGGCAGGTTACTATACAGGATCGCAAATGAGGTCGGCAAGGGGTCGGTGATGGCCAGGGTTTTATTGAGCAGCTTGTCTATGGATCGCTTTGAGGTAGGCTAGGGTCGGCT
>NC_092284.1:12912095-12968134 GCF_036320965.1 Panulirus ornatus
CAGCTTGTTTACTGGATCGCGTTGAGGTAGGAAAGTGTCGGCTGGCCAGGGAGCGGCAGCTTTTGTACTGGATTGCGTTGAGGTAGGGTAGGTTCTGCTATCCAGGGAGTGGCAACTCGTCTACTGGATCGGGTTGAGGTAGGCAAGGGTCGGCTGGCCAGGGAGCTGGCAGCTTGTCTACTGGATCGCGGTGTGGTAGGCAAGGGTCGGCTGGCCAGGGAGTGGCAGTTCGTCTACTGGATCGCGTTGAGGTAGGCAAGTGTCGGCTGGCCAGGGAGCGGCAGCTTGTCTACTGGATCGCGGTGAGGTAGGCTAGGGTCGGCTGGCCATGGAGTGGCAGGTTATCTATTGGATCGCATTTATGTAGGCAAGGGTCGGCTGGCTAGGGAGCGGCAGCTTGTCTACTGGATCGCGGTGAGGTAGGCTACGGTCGGCTGGCCATGGAGTGCCTGCTCGTCTACTGGATCGCGGTGTGGTAGGCAAGAGTCGGCTGGCCATGGAGTGGCAGCTTGTCTACTGGATCGCGTTGAGGTAGGCAAGTGTCGGCTGGCCAGGGAGCGGCAGCTTGTGTACTGGATTGCGTTGAGGTAGGGTAGGGTCTGCTATTCACGGAGTGGCAACTCGTCTACTGGATCGGGTTGAGGTAGGCAAGGGTCGGCTGGCCAGGGAGCGGCAGCTTGTCTACTGGATCGCGGTGTGGTAGGCAAGGGTCCCCTGGCCAGGGAGTGGCAGTTCGTCTAGTGGATCGCGTTGAGGTAGGCAAGGGTCGGCTGGCCAGGGAGCGGCAGCTTGTCTACTGGATCGCGGTGAGGTAGGCTAGGGTCGGCTGGCCAGGGAGTGGCAGCTCGTCTACTGGATCACTGTGAGGTAGGCAAGGGTCGGCTAGCCAGAGTGTGTCAGCTTCTCTACTGGATCGCGGTGAGGTAGGATAGGGTCGGCTGGACAGTGAGTGGCAGCTCGTCTACTGGATCGCGTTGAGGTAGCCATGGGTCGGCTGGCTAGTGAGCGGCAACTTGTCTACTGGATCGTGGTGAGGTAGGCTAGGGTCGGCTGGCCATGGAGCGGCAGCTTCTCTACTGGATCGCGGTGTGGTAGGCAAGAGTCGGCTGGCCATGGAGTGGCAGCTTGTCTACTGGATCGCGTTGAGGTAGGCAAGTGTCGGCTGGCCAGGGAGCGGCAGCTTGTGTACTGGATTGCGTTGAGGTAGGGTAGGGTCTGCTATCCAGGGAGTGGCAACTCGTCTACTGGATCGGGTTGAGGTAGGCAAGGGTCGGCTGGCCAGGGAGCGGCAGCTTGTCTACTGGATCGCGGTGTGGTAGGCAAGGGTCCCCTGGCCAGGGAGTGGCAGTTCGTCTAGTGGATCGCGTTGAGGTAGGCAAGTGTCGGCTGGCCAGGGAGCGGCAGCTTGTCTACTGGATCGCGGTGAGGTAGGCTAGGGTCGGCTGGCCAGGGAGCGGCAGCTTGTCTACTGGATCGCTGTGAGGTAGGCTTGGGTCGGCTGGCCAGGGAGTGGCAGCTTGTCTACTGGATCGCGGTGAGGTAGGCTAGGGTCGGCTGGCCAGGAAGCGGAAGCTTGTCTAGTGGATCGCTTTGAGGTAGGCAAGGATTGGTTGGCCAGGGAGCGGCAGCTTGTCTCCTGTATCACGGTGAGGTAGGCTAGGGTCGGCTGGCCAGGGAGTGGCAGCTCGTCTACTGGATCGCGTTGAGGTAGGCTATTGTCGGCTGGCCAGAGAGCGGCAGCTTGCCTACTGGATCGCTGTGAGGTATGCTAGGGTCAGCTGGCTAGGGAGCGGCAGCTTGTCTACTGGATCTCGGTGAGGTAGGCTACGGTCGGCTGGCCATGGAGTCGCAGCTCGTCTACTGGATCGCGTTGAGGTAGGCTAGGGTCGGCTGGCCAGGGTGTGGCAGCTCGTCTACTGGATCGAGTTGAGGTAGGCTATTGTCGGCTGGCCAGAGAGCGGCAGCTTGCCTACTGGATCGCGGTGAGGTAGGCTAGAGTCAGCTGGCTAGGGAGCGGCAGCTTGTCTACTGGATCTCGGTGAGGTAGGCTACGGTCGGCTGGCCATGGAGTGGCAGCTCGTCTACTGGATCGCGGTGTGGTAGGCAAGAGTCGGCTGGCAATGGAGTGGCAGCTTGTCTACTGGATCGCGTTGAGGTAGGCAAGTGTCGGCTGGCCAGGGAGCGGCAGCTTGTGTACTGGATTGTGTTGAGGTAGGCTAAGGTCGGCTGGCCAGGGAGTGGCAGCTTGTCTACTGGATCGTGTTGAGGTAGGCTAGGGTCGGCTGGCCAGGGAGTGGCAGGTTATCTACTGGATCGCATTTATGTAGGCAAGGGTCGGCTGGCTAGGGAGCGGCAGCTTGTCTACTGGATCGCAGTGAGGTAGTCTACGGTCGGCTGGCCATGGAGTGGCAGGTTATCTACTGGATCGCACTGAGGTAGGCAAGGGTCGGCTGGCCAGGGAGTGGCAGCTTGTCTACTGGATCGCTTTGAGGTAGGCTAGGGTCGGCTGGCCAGGGAGTGGCATCTCGTCTACTGGATCACTGTGAGGTAGGCAAGGGTCGGCTAGCCAGGGAGTGTCAGCTTCTCTACTGGATCGCGGTGAGGTAGGATAGTGTCGGCTGACCCGTGTGTAGCAGCTCGTCTACTGGATCGAGTTGAGGTAGGCATGGGTCTGGTAGCCAGTGAGCGGCAGCTTGTCTACTCGATCGCGGTGTGGCAGGCAAGAGTCGGCTGTCCATGGAGTGGCAGCTTGTCTACTGGATCGCGTTGAGGTAGGCAAGTGTCGGCTGGCCAGGGAGCGGCAGCTTGTGTACTGGATTGTGTTGAGGTAGGCTAGGGTCGGCTGGCCAGGGAGCGGCGGCTTGTCTGCTGGATCGCGTTGAGGTAGGCAAGTGTCGGCTGGCCAGGGAGCGGCAGCTTGTGTACTAGATTGTGTTGAGGTAGGCTAGGGTCGGCTGGCCAGGGAGTGGCAGGTAATCTACAGGATCGCATTGAGGTAGGAAAGGGTTGGCTGGCCAGGAAGTGGCAGCTTGTCTACTGGATCGCTTTGAGGTAGGCTAGGGTCGGCTGGCCAGGGAATGGCAGCTAGTCTACTGGATCACTGTGAGATTGGCAAGGGTCGGCTAGCCAGGGAGTGTCAGCTTCTCTACTGGATCGCGGTGAGGTAGTCTAGGATCGGCTGGACAGTGAGTGGCAGCTCGTCTACTGGATCGCGTTGAGGTAGCCATGGGTCGGCTGGCCAGTGAGCGGCAACTTGTCTACTGGATCGTGGTGAGGTATGCTAGGGTCGGCTGGCCAGGGAGTGGCAGGTTATCTACTGGATCGCATTTATGTAGGCAAGGGTCGGCTGGCTAGGGAGCGGCAGCTTGTCTACTGGATCGTGTTGAGGTAGGCTAGGGTCGGCTGGCCAGGGAGTGGCAGGTTATCTACTGGATCGCACTGAGGTAGGCAAGGGTCGGCTGGCCAGGGAGTGGCAGCTTGTCTACTGGATCGCTTTGAGGTAGGCTAGGGTCGGCTGGCCAGGGAGTGGCAGCTCGTCTACTGGATCACTGTGAGGTAGGCAAGGGTCGGCTAGCCAGAGAGTGTCAGCTTCTCTACTGGATCGCGGTGAGGTAGGATATGGTCGGCTGACCCGTGTGTAGCAGCTCGTCTACTGGATCGAGTTGAGGTAGGCAAGGGTCTGGTAGCCAGTGAGCGGCAGCTTGTCTACTGGATCGCGGTGTGGCAGGCAAGAGTCGGCTGCCATGGAGTGGCAGCTTGTCTACTGGATCGCGTTGAGGTAGGCAAGTGTCGGCTGGCCAGGGAGCGGCAGCTTGTGTACTGGATTGTGTTGAGGTAGGCTAGGGTCGGCTGGCCAGGGAGCGGCGGCTTGTCTGCTGGATCGCGTTGAGGTAGGCAAGTGTCGGCTGGCCAGGGAGCGGCAGCTTGTGTACTAGATTGTGTTGAGGTAGGCTAGGGTCGGCTGGCCAGGGAGTGGCAGGTTATCTACTGGATCGCATTGAGGTAGGCAAGGGTCGGCTGGCCGGGGAGTGGCAGCTTGTCTACTGGATCGCTTTGAGGTAGGCTAGGGTCGGCTGGCCAGGGAGTGGCAGCTCGTCTACTGGATCACTGTGAGGTAGGCAAGGGTCGGCTAGCCAGGGAGTGTCAGCTTCTCTACTGGATCGCGGTGAGGTAGTCTAGGGTCGGCTGGCCCGTGTGTAGCAGCTCGTCTACTGGATCGAGTTGAGGTAGGCATGGGTCTGGTAGCCAGTGAGCGGCAGCTTGTCTACTCGATCGCGGTGTGGCAGGCAAGAGTCGGCTGTCCATGGAGTGGCAGCTTGTCTACTGGATCGCGTTGAGGTAGGCAAGTGTCGGCTGGCCAGGGAGCGGCAGCTTGTGTACTGGATTGTGTTGAGGTAGGCTAGGGTCGGCTGGCCAGGGAGCGGCGGCTTGTCTGCTGGATCGCGTTGAGGTAGGCAAGTGTCGGCTGGCCAGGGAGCGGCAGCTTGTGTACTAGATTGTGTTGAGGTAGGCTAGGGTCGGCTGGCCAGGGAGTGGCAGGTAATCTACAGGATCGCATTGAGGTAGGAAAGGGTTGGCTGGCCAGGGAGTGGCAGCTTGTCTACTGGATCGCTTTGAGGTAGGCTAGGGTCGGCTGGCCAGGGAATGGCAGCTAGTCTACTGGATCACTGTGAGATTGGCAAGGGTCGGCTAGCCAGGGAGTGTCAGCTTCTCTACTGGATCGCGGTGAGGTAGTCTAGGATCGGCTGGACAGTGAGTGGCAGCTCGTCTACTGGATCGCGTTGAGGTAGCCATGGGTCGGCTGCCAGTGAGCGGCAACTTATCTACTGGATCGTGGTGAGGTATGCTAGGGTCGGCTGGCCAGGGAGTGGCAGGTTATCTACTGGATCGCATTTATGTAGGCAAGGGTCGGCTGGCTAGGGAGCGGCAGCTTGTCTACTGGATCGTGTTGAGGTAGGCTAGGGTCGGCTGGCCAGGGAGTGGCAGGTTATCTACTGGATCGCACTGAGGTAGGCAAGGGTCGGCTGGCCAGGGAGTGGCAGCTTGTCTACTGGATCGCTTTGAGGTAGGCTAGGGTCGGCTGGCCAGGGAGTGGCAGCTCGTCTACTGGATCACTGTGAGGTAGGCAAGGGTCGGCTAGCCAGAGAGTGTCAGCTTCTCTACTGGATCGCGGTGAGGTAGGATATGGTCGGCTGACCCGTGTGTAGCAGCTCGTCTACTGGATCGAGTTGAGGTAGGCAAGGGTCTGGTAGCCAGTGAGTGGCAGCTTGTCTACTGGATCGCGTTGAGGTAGGCAAGTGTCGGCTGGCCAGGGAGCGGCAGCTTGTGTACTGGATTGTGTTGAGGTAGGCTAGGGTCGGCTGGCCAGGGAGCGGAGGCTTGTCTGGTGGATCGCGTTGAGGTAGGCAAGTGTCGGCTGGCCAGGGAGCGGCAGCTTGTGTACTAGATTGTGTTGAGGTAGGCTAGGGTCCGCTGGCCAGGGAGTGGCAGGTTATCTACTGGATCGCATTGAGGTAGGCAAGGGTCGGCCGGCCGGGGAGTGGCATCTTGTTTACTGGATCGCTTTGAGGTAGGCTAGGGTCGGCTGGCCATGTAGTGGCAGCTCGTCTACTGGATCACTGTGAGGTAGGCAAGGGTCGGCTAGCCAGGGAGTGTCAGCTTCTCTACTGGATCGCGGTGAGGTAGTCTAGGGTCGGCTGGACAGGGAGTGGCAGCTCGTCTACTGGATCGCGTTGAGGTAGCCATGGGTCGGCTGGCTAGTGAGCGGCAACTTGTCTACTGGATCGTGGTGAGGTAGGCTAGGGTCGGCTGGCCATGGAGCGGCAGCTTCTCTACTGGATCGCGGTGAGGTAGGATAGGGTCGGCTGACCCGGTTGTAGCAGCTCGTCTACTGGATCGAGTTGAGGTAGGCTAGGGTCGGGTAGCCAGTGAGCGGCAGCTTGTCTACTGGATCGCGGTGAGGTAGGCTAGGGTCGGCTGTCCAGGGAACGGCAGGTTATCTACTGGATCGCGGTGAGGTAGGCTGGGGTTGGCTGGCAAGGGAGTGGCAGCTCGTCTACTGGATCGCGTTGAGGTAGGCAAGGGTCGGCTGGCCAGGGAGCGGCAGCTTGTCTACTGGATCGCTTTCAGGTAGGCAAGGGTCGGCTGGTCAGGGAGCGGCAGCTTGTCTACTGGATCTTGGTGAGGTAGGCTAGGGTCGACTGGCCAGGGAGCGGCAGCTTGTCTACTGGATCATGTTGAGGCAGGCTACGGTCAGCCGGCCAGGGAGTGGCAGCTCGTCTACTGGGTCGCGTTGAGGTAGGCAAGGGTAGGCTGGCCAGGGAGCGGCAGCTTGTCTACTGGATCGCGGTGAGGTAGGCTAGGGTCGGCTGGCCAGGGAGCGGCAGCTTGTCTACTGGATATCGGTGAGGTAGGCTAGGGTCGGCTGGCCAGGGAGCGGCAGCTTGTCTACTGGATCGCGGTGAGGTAGCCTACGGGGAATCGGAGAGATGAGAGGTTGGTGCTCAGCGGTGACGTGATCACACTTCTTGATAATGTTTTCTCCATACGGGGCATCGCACATGAATTTGCCCTGTCCTCAAACACTGTGGAGTGGAATAGAAGATGGGTGGAGAGCGGTAATATTAACGACTTAATGTAAGTTATAGTGTGTGTGAAAAGGAGTGGGACATGGCAGCAATGATGAAGGATGCATAGAGAATGAGATATCTGCATCAGAGTTTATTAACAGAGTTTATTAATTCGTCACAAGAGGCAGCCAAATGAAGGTCAAAGTATTATACTGCTATACATTTGAATAACAAGTCATACTGAGGACGTTGCATGACCTGGACGAGGTAAGTAAGTTTTCGTTGAAATCATAAGACATGTTTGACGCTGTCGGTGAATCACTGAACGAAACCCAGGACGCAAGTGGGTGGAGCTGTTGCCATATGATTCATCGTCAAATCCTTATTATGCTTTACTTCTGGTGAAATTTATAGACGATACGAGTGAATAGTTATGTTATCTATACATTACGTAGAAGCTGTACATTTTTACATATGAGCATAAAGAATATACTTTGATTACGTGATTACGTATCGAGATATTTACTTTTTCATATACGTCTATTTAAAAGAAACTCTTAATGAACTTTGTATGACCATTTTGATGAAGAAATAGATAATTTTATCTGATATAGAGAGTATATTATCAGAAAAGACGTCAACATATTTGGTTGGTAGGGTGAAGTACATGGAGACACCGAGACCGTGAGCGGGTGGGAGGGTGGGAGCCGTAGGAATCAGACCTGTTAACACGCTTCTGGATTCCAGCACAAGTTTTCATCTCAGTTTTTTTTACACGTTGTATTTATATATGTTGGTGACGTCACCTGATGTTCTGACGTCACTGTTCCATGATTAGGTCGGCCTGATGACGTCGATTTTAAAATGGTTTTGACGTCAGCACAGAAATGTTAGGAAGATTTGATCATATATTTCTTACAGTTCACTCTTTGTTAATGTTTCCTCCTGTGCTGCGTTATATAGGCTGAGTTTATCATCATCTTTTAGACCAGTGGATTTCACTCACGTGTACGTATTTCATATATTTCGTGGTATAAGGTTTATATTAAGTCTATAGTATCCTATAACGTGTTATAAGATGGGATCTTATATGATGATAATTCTTCTTTGTTAACAATACTGCCACTATTCATGACCCCTTGATATGCCTTACCATAGAGTAACCTGTTGCCTCTTATTGAACCTACAGTATGTCTTCAACTGTACCTGTAGGTTATGTTTCGCTGTAACTAGTGGTCATCTTCTGCTGTACCTAACCTTCGTATTCTGCTGTACCTGCAGGTCGTCGTCTTCTATACCTACAGGTCTTCTTCTGCTGTACCTACAGGTCGTCTGCTTCTGTACCTCCTGGTTGTCTGCTGCTGTACCTCCAGGTTGTGTTCTGCTGTACCTCCAGGATGTCTTCTGTTCCACCTCCAGGTTGTCCTCTGATGTACCTTCAGATTGTCTTCTGCTGTACCTTCAAGCTGTTTGCTTCACCTCCAGGTTTGTGTCTGCTGCACCTTCAGGATGTCTTCTGCTGTACTTCTAGGTTGTCTTCTGCTGCACTACCAGGCTGTCCTCTGCCGTACCTCTAGGTTCTCCTCTGCTGCACCTTCAGGTCCTTTGCTGAACCTCCAGTCTGTCTCCTGCACTTCCAGGTTGTCTTCTTTTGAACCTCCAAGTTGTCCTCTGCTGTACATTCAAGTTGCTTTCTGCTGTACCTCCACTTAGTCTGCTCCACCTCCAGCTTGTCTTCTGATGTACCTTCAGGTTGTCTTCTGCTGTACCTTCAAACTGTTTGCTTCACCTCCAGGTTTTTCTTCTGCCGTACCTTTAGGTTGTCTTTTACTGTACCTCGACGCTGTCTTCTGCTGCACCTCCAGATTGTCTTCTGCTGTACTTCTAGGTTATCCTCCGCTCCCCCTTCAGGTTGTCTTCAGCAACACTTAAGGTTTTCTTCCCCTGTACCTTTAGATTGTCTTCTGATGCACCTCCAGGTTGTCCTCTGCTTCACCTTCAGGTTGTCTTCTGCTCCATCTTCAGATTGTCTTCAGCTGTACCTCCAGGTTATCCTCTGCTCCACCTTCAGGGTATCTTCTGCTGCACTTACAAGTTGTATACTGCTGTACCTCTAGGTTGTCTTCTGCTGTACCTTCAAGCTGTTTGCTTCACCTCCAGGTTTGTGTCTGCTGCACCTCCAGGATGTCTTCTGCTGTACTTCTAGGTTGTCTGCTGCTGTACCTCAAGGTTGTCTGCTGCTGCACCTTCAAGTCTTTTCCTGTACCTCCAGATTGTCTGCTACACCTCCAGGTTGTCCTCTGATGTACCTTCAGATTGTCTTCTGCTGTACCTTCAAGCTGTTTGCTTCACCTCCAGGTTTGTGTCTGCTGCACCTTCAGGATGTCTTCTGCTGTACTTCTAGGTTGTCTTCTGCTGCACTACCAGGCTGTCCTCTGCCGTACCTCTAGGTTCTCCTCTGCTGCACCTTCAGGTCCTTTGCTGAACCTCCAGTCTGTCTCCTGCACTTCCAGGTTGTCTTCTTTTGAACCTCCAAGTTGTCCTCTGCTGTACATTCAAGTTGCTTTCTGCTATACCTCCACTTAGTCTGCTCCACCTCCAGCTTGTCTTCTGATGTACCTTCAGGTTGTCTTCTGCTGTACCTTCAAGCTGTTTGCTTCACCTCCAGGTTTTTTCTTCTGCCGTACCTCCAGGTTGTCTTTTACTGTACCTCGACGCTGTCTTCTGCTGCACCTCCAGATTGTCTTCTGCTGTACTTCTAGGTTATCCTCCGCTCCCCCTTCAGGTTGTCTTCAGCAACACTTAAGGTTTTCTTCTCCTGTACCTTCAGATTGTCTCCTGATGCACCTCCAGGTTGTCCTCTGCTTCACCTTCAGGTTGTCTTCTGCTCCATCTTCAGATTGTCTTCAGTTGTACCTCCAGGTTATCCTCTGCTCCACCTTCAGGGTATCTTCTGCTGCACTTACAAGTTGTATACTGCTGTACCTCTAGGTTGTCTTCTGCTGTACCTTCAAGCTGTTTGCTTCACCTCCAGGTTTGTGTCTGCTGCACCTCCAGGATGTCTTCTGCTGTACTTCTAGGTTGTCTGCTGCTGTACCTCAAGGTTGTCTGCTGCTGCACCTTCAAGTCTTTTCCTGTACCTCCAGATTGTCTGCTACACCTCCAGGTTGTCCTCTGATGTACCTTCAGATTGTCTTCTGCTGTACCTTCAAGCTGTTTGCTTCACCTCCAGGTTTCTGTCTGCTGCACCTTCAGGATGTCTTCTGCTGTACTTCTAGGTTGTCTTCTGCTGCACTACCAGGCTGTCCTCTGCCGTACCTCTAGGTTCTCCTCTGCTGCACCTTCAGGTCCTTTGCTGAACCTCCAGTCTGTCTCCTGCACTTCCAGGTTGTCTTCTTTTGAACCTCCAAGTTGTCCTCTGCTGTACATTCAAGTTGCTTTCTGCTATACCTCCACTTAGTCTGCTCCACCTCCAGCTTGTCTTCTGATGTACCTTCAGGTTGTCTTCTGCTGTACCTTCAAGCTGTTTGCTTCACCTCCAGGTTTTTCTTCTGCCGTACCTCCAGGTTGTCTTTTACTGTACCTCGACGCTGTCTTCTGCTGCAACTCCAGATTGTCTTCTGCTGTACTTCTAGGTTATCCTCCTCTCCCCCTTCAGGTTGTCTTCAGCAACACTTAAGGTTTTCTTCTCCTGTACCTTCAGATTGTCTCCTGATGCACCTCCAGGTTGTCCTCTGCTTCACCTTCAGGTTGTCTTCTGCTCCATCTTCAGATTGTCTTCAGCTGTACCTCCAGGTTATCCTCTGCTCCACCTTCAGGGTATCTTCTGCTGCACTTACAAGTTGTATACTGCTGTACCTCTAGGTTGTCTTCTGCTATACCTTCAAGCTGTTTGCTTCACCTCCAGGTTTGTGTCTGCTGCACCTCCAGGATGTCTTCTGCTGTACTTCTAGGTTCTCTGCTGCTGTACCTCAAGGTTGTCTGCTGCTGCACCTTCAAGTCTTTTCCTGTACCTCCAGATTGTCTGCTACACCTCCAGGTTGTCCTCTGATGTACCTTCAGATTGTCTTCTGCTGTACCTTCAAGCTGTTTGCTTCACCTCCAGGTTTGTGTCTGCTGCACCTTCAGGATGTCTTCTGCTGTACTTCTAGGTTGTCTTCTGCTGCACTACCAGGCTGTCCTCTGCCGTACCTCTAGGTTCTCCTCTGCTGCACCTTCAGGTCCTTTGCTGAACCTCCAGTCTGTCTCCTGCACTTCCAGGTTGTCTTCTTTTGAACCTCCAAGTTGTCCTCTGCTGTACATTCAAGTTGCTTTCTGCTGTACCTCCACTTAGTCTGCTCCACCTCCAGCTTGTCTTCTGATGTACCTTCAGGTTGTCTTCTGCTGTACCTTCAAGCTGTTTGCTTCACCTCCAGGTTTTTTCTTCTGCCGTACCTCCAGGTTGTCTTTTACTGTACCTCGACGCTGTCTTCTGCTGCACCTCCAGATTGTCTTCTGCTGTACTTCTAGGTTATCCTCCGCTCCCCCTTCAGGTTGTCTTCAGCAACACTTAAGGTTTTCTTCTCCTGTACCTTCAGACTGTCTCCTGATGCACCTCCAGGTTGTCCTCTGCTTCACCTTCAGGTTGTCTTCTGCTCCATCTTCAGATTGTCTTCAGTTGTACCACCAGGTTATCCTCTGCTCCACCTTCAGAGTATCTTCTGCTGCACTTACAAGTTGTATACTGCTGTACCTCTAGGTTGTCTTCTGCTGTACCTTCAAGCTGTTTGCTTCACCTCCAGGTTTGTGTCTGCTGCACCTCCAGGATGTCTTCTGCTGTACTTCTAGGTTGTCTGCTGCTATACCTCAAGGTTGTCTGCTGCTGCACCTTCAAGTCTTTTCCTGTACCTCCAGATTGTCTGCTACACCTCCAGGTTGTCCTCTGATGTACCTTCAGATTGTCTTCTGCTGTACCTTCAAGCTGTTTGCTTCACCTCCAGGTTTGTGTCTGCTGCACCTTCAGGATGTCTTCTGCTGTACTTCTAGGTTGTCTTCTGCTGCACTACCAGGCTGTCCTCTGCCGTACCTCTAGGTTCTCCTCTGCTGCACCTTCAGGTCCTTTCCTGAACCTCCAGTCTGTCTCCTGCACTTCCAGGTTATCTTCTTTTGAACCTCCAAGTTGCCCTCTGCTGTACATTCAAGTTGCTTTCTGCTATACCTCCACTTAGTCTGCTCCACCTCCAGCTTGTCTTCTGATGTACCTTCAGGTTGTCTTCTGCTGTACCTTCAAGCTGTTTGCTTCACCTCCAGGTTTTTCTTCTGCCGTACCTCCAGGTTGTCTTTTACTGTACCTCGACGCTGTCTTCTGCTGCACCTCCAGATTGGCTTCTGCTGTACTTCTAGGTTATCCTCCGCTCCCCCTTCAGGTTGTCTTCAGCAACACTTAAGGTTTTCTTCTCCTGTACCTTCAGATTGTCTCCTGATGCACCTCCAGGTTGTCCTCTGCTTCACCTTCAGGTTGTCTTCTGCTCCATCTTCAGATTGTCTTCAGTTGTACCTCCAGGTTATCCTCTGCTCCACCTTCAGGGTATCTTCTGCTGCACTTACAAGTTGTATACTGCTGTACCTCTAGGTTGTCTTCTGCTGTACCTTCAAGCTGTTTGCTTCACCTCCAGGTTTGTGTCTGCTGCACCTCCAGGATGTCTTCTGCTGTACTTCTAGGTTGTCTGCTGCTGTACCTCAAGGTTGTCTGCTGCTGCACCTTCAAGTCTTTTCCTGTACCTCCAGATTGTCTGCTACACCTCCAGGTTGTCCTCTGATGTACCTTCAGATTGTCTTCTGCTGTACCTTCAAGCTGTTTGCTTCACCTCCAGGTTTCTGTCTGCTGCACCTTCAGGATGTCTTCTGCTGTACTTCTAGGTTGTCTTCTGCTGCACTACCAGGCTGTCCTCTGCCGTACCTCTAGGTTCTCCTCTGCTGCACCTTCAGGTCCTTTGCTGAACCTCCAGTCTGTCTTCTGCACTTCCAGGTTGTCTTCTTTTGAACCTCCAAGTTGTCCTCTGCTGTACATTCAAGTTGCTTTCTGCTGTACCTCCACTTAGTCTGCTCCACCTCCAGCTTGTCTTCTGATGTACCTTCAGGTTGTCTTCTGCTGTACCTTCAAGCTGTTTGCTTCACCTCCAGGTTTTTCTTCTGCCGTACCTCCAGGTTGTCTTTTACTGTACCTCGACGCTGTCTTCTGCTGCACCTCCAGATTGGCTTCTGCTGTACTTCTAGGTTATCCTCCTCTCCCCCTTCAGGTTCTCTTCAGCAACACTTAAAGTTTTCTTCTCCTGTACCTTCAGATTGTCTCCTGATGCACCTCCAGGTTGTCCTCTGCTTCACCTTCAGGTTGTCTTCTGCTCCATCTTCAGATTGTCTTCAGCTGTACCTCCAGGTTATCCTCTGCTCCACCTTCAGGATATCTTCTGCTGCACTTACAAGTTGTATACTGCTGTAGCTCTAGGTTGTCTTCTGCTATACCTTCAAGCTGTTTGCTTCACCTCCAGGTTTGTGTCTGCTGCACCTCCAGGATGTCTTCTGCTGTACTTCTAGGTTGTCTGCTGCCGTACCTCTAGGTTGTCTGCTGCTGCACCTTCAAGTCTTTTCCTGTACCTCCAGATTGTCTGCTACACCTCCAGGTTGTCCTCTGATGTACCTTCAGATTGTCTTCTGCTGTACCTTCAAGCTGTTTGCTTCACCTCCAGGTTTGTGTCTGCTGCACCTTCAGGATGTCTTCTGCTGTACTTCTAGGTTGTCTTCTGCTGCACTACCAGGCTGTCCTCTGCCGTACCTCTAGGTTCTCCTCTGCTGCACCTTCAGGTCCTTTGCTGAACCTCCAGTCTGTCTCCTGCACTTCCAGGTTATCTTCTTTTGAACCTCCAAGTTGTCCTCTGCTGTACATTCAAGTTGCTTTCTGCTGTACCTCCACTTAGTCTGCTCCACCTCCAGCTTGTCTTCTGATGTACCTTCAGGTTGTCTTCTGCTGTACCTTCAAGCTGTTTGCTTCACCTCCAGGTTTTTCTTCTGCCGTACCTCCAGGTTGTCTTTTACTGTACCTCGACGCTGTCTTCTGCTGCACCTCCAGATTGGCTTCTGCTGTACTTCTAGGTTATCCTCCTCTCCCCCTTCAGGTTCTCTTCAGCAACACTTAAGGTTTTCTTCTCCTGTACCTTCAGATTGTCTTCTGATGCACCTCCAGGTTGTCCTCTGCTTCACCTTCAGGTTGTCTTCTGCTCCATCTTCAGATTGTCTTCAGTTGTACCTCCAGGTTATCCTCTGCTCCACCTTCAGGGTATCTTCTGCTGCACTTACAAGTTGTATACTGCTGTACCTCTAGGTTGTCTTCTGCTGTACCTTCAAGCTGTTTGCTTCACCTCCAGGTTTGTGTCTGCTGCACCTCCAGGATGTCTTCTGCTGTACTTCTAGGTTGTCTGCTGCTGTACCTCAAGGTTGTCTGCTGCTGCACCTTCAAGTCTTTTCCTGTACCTCCAGATTGTCTGCTACACCTTCAGGTTGTCTTCTGCTCCATCTTCAGGTTGTCTTTTCTGAATCTTCAGGTTGTCTTCTGCTGTACCTCGGGGTTCTCTTCTGCTGTACCTTCAAGCTGTTTGATTAACCTTCAGGTTGTCTTCTGCTCTACATTCAAGCTGTTTGCTTCACCACTAGGTTTTTTCTGCAGCTCCTCCACGTTGTCTTCTGCTGCACCTACAGGTTGTCTTCTGCTGTACTTCCAGGTTGTCTACTGCTATACCTCCAGGTTGTCATCTGCTGTACCTCTAGGTTGTCTTCTCCCGCATCTCCAGGCTGTCTTCTGCTGTACCACCGGGTTGACTTCTTCTGTACTTCCAGGTTGTCCTCTGCTGTACCTCCAGGTTCTCTTCTGCTGCACTTTCAGGTCTTTTGCTGAACCTCCAGTCTGTCTCCTGAACTTCCAGGTTGTCTTATGTTGAACCTCCAAGTTGTCCTTTATTGTACATTAAAGCTGTTTTCTGCTGCACCTCCAGGTTGTCTTCTGCTGTACCTTCAAGTTGTCATCTGCTGCACCTTCAGGTTGTCTTCTGGTGCATCTTCAGGTTGCCTTCTGCTGCACCTTCACATTGTCTTCTGCTGTACTTCCAGGTTTTCTTCTCCTTTACCTCCACGTTGTCTTCTGATGCACCTCCAGGACAGGTTATCCTCTGCTCCACATTCAAGTTATCTTCTGCTGCACTTACAGGTTGTATACTGCTGTACCACTGGGTTGTCTGGTGCTCTATCTTCAAGCTGTTTGCTTCACCTCCAGGTTTGTCTCTGCTGCACCTCCAGGCTGTCTTCTTCTGTACTTCCAGGGTGTCCTCTGCTGCACCTTCAGGTCTTTAACTTATCCTCCAGTCTGTCTCCTGCACTTCCAGGTTGTCTTCTGTTGAACCTCCAAGTTGTACTTTGCTATACATTCAAGTTGTTTTCTGCTGTACTTCCAGTTAGTCTGCTCCACCTCCAGCTTGTCTTCTGCTGTACCTTCAGGTTGTCTTCTTCTCTACCTCTAGGTTGACATCTACTCCACCTCCAGGTTGTCTTGTGCTCCATCTTCAGGTTGTCTTCTGCTGTACTTCCAGATTGTCTGCTGCTGTACCTCCAGGTTGTCCTCTGCTCCACCTTCAGGTTGTCTTCTGCTACACTTACAGGTTTATACTGCTGTACCTCCAGCTTTTCTTCTCTTGTACCTCCAGAGTGTCTTCTGATACACCTCCAGGTTGTCTTCTGCTGTAACACCAGGTTTTCATCTGCTCCACACTCAGGTTATCTTCTGCTGTTCCTCCATGTTGTCTTCTGCTGTACCTCCAGTTCTCTTCTGCTGTACCTCCAGGTTGTGCTCTGCTGCTCCTCCAGGTTGTCTTTTACTGTACCTCAAGGCTGTCTTCTGCTGTACCTTCACGCTGTTTGATTCACCTTCAAGTTGTTGTCTGCTGTACCTTCAAGCTGTTTGATTCACCTTCTGGTTTTTTTTCAGCTGCACCTCCAGGTTTTCTTCTGCTGCACCTACACGTTGTCTGCTGCTGTACCTCCATGTTGTCATCTGCTGTACTTCTAGGTTGTCTACTGCTGCATCTCCAGGTTGTCTTCTGCTGCATCTCCAGGTTGTCTTCTGATGTACTTCCAGGCTATCCTATGCTGTACCTCCAGGTTCTCCTCTGCTGCACCTTCAGGTCTTTTGCAGAAAACTCCAGTCTGCCTCCTGCACTTCCAGGTTGTCTTCTTTTGAACCTCCAAGTTGTCCTCTGCTGTACATTCATGTTATTTTCAGCTGTACCTACAGGCTAATTTTTCCTATACCTCTAGGTTGTCTTGTGCTCCATCTTTAGGTTGTCTTCTGCTGTACCACCAGGTTTTCTTCTGTACCTCCAGGTTTTCTTCTCCTGTACCTCCAGGTTGTCTTCTGATGCACCTCCAAGTTTTCTTCTGCTGTAACTCCAGGTTATCCTCTGCTTCACATTCAGGTTATCTTCTGCTGCACTTACAGGTTGTATACTTCTGTACCTCCAGGTTATACTTTGCTGTACCACCATGTTGTCTGCTGCTGTATCTCCAGGTTGTTTTCTGCTGCATCTACAGGATTTCTTCTCCTGTACTTCCATGTTGTCTGCTACTGTACCTCCATGTTGTTTTCTAGTGTACTTCCAGGTTATTTTCTGCTATATTTTTGGTTGTGCTCTGCTGTTCCTCCAGGTTGTCTTTTACTCTACCTCAAGGTTATCTTCTGCTGTACCTTCAAGCTGTTTGATTCACCTTCTGGTTGTCTTCTGGTGTACCTCTAGGTTGTCTTCTGCTGTACCTCCAGGTTATCTTCTGCGGTACCTTCAAGCTGTTTGCTTCACATCCAAGTTTTTTTTTCTGCTGCATTTCCAGGTTGTCTTCTGCTTCACCTCCAGGTTGTCTTCTGATGCATATACAGGTTGCCTTCTGCTGTACCTCCAGGTTGTCTTCTGCTGTACCTCCAGGTTGTCTTCTGCTGTACCTCCAGGTTGTCTTCTGCTGTACCTCCAGGTTGTCTTCTGCTGTACCTCCAGGTTGTCTTCTGCTGTACCTCCAGGTTGTCTTCTGCTGTACCTCCAGGTTGTCTTCTGCTGTACCTGCAACTTGTCCTCTGCTGTACCTCCAGGTTGTCATCTGCTGTACCTCTAGGTTGTCTTCTCCTGCATCTCCAGGCTGTCTTCTGCTGTACCACCGGGTTGACTTCTTCTGTACTTCCAGGTTGTCCTCTGCTGTACCTCCAGGTTCTCTTCTGCTGCACTCTCAGGTCTTTTCCTGAACCTCCAGTCTGTCTCCTGCACTTCCAGGTTGTCTTATGTTGAACCTCCAAGTTGTCCTTTGTTGTACATTAAAGTTGTTTTCTGTTGTACCTGCAGTTTGTCTGCTGCACCTCCAGGTTGTCTTCTCCTACACCTTCAGGTTGTCTTCTGCTGTATTCCAGATTGTCTGCTGCTGTACCTCCAGGTTGTCCTCTGCTCCACCTTCAGGTTGTCTTCTGCTACACTTACAGGTTTTATACTGCTGTACCTCCAGCTTTCTTCTCCTGTACCTCCAGGTTGTCTTCTGATACAGCTCCAGGCTGTCTTCTGGTGTAATTCCAGGTTTTCTTCTGCTCCACACTCAGGTTATCATTTGCTCCACTTACAGGTTGTATGCTGCTGTACCTCCAGGTTATCTTCAGCTGGGCATCCAGGTTGTGCTCTGCTGTAACTCCATGTTGTCTTCCGCTGTACCTCGGGGTTATCTTATGCTGTACCTCCAGGTTGTGCTCTGCTGTTCCTCCAGGTTGTCTTTTACTGTACCTCATGGATGTCTTCTGCTGTACCTCCAGATTGTCTTCTGCTGTACCTCTAGGTTATCTTCTGCTGTACCTTCAAACTATTTGCTTCACATCCAGTTTTTTTCCTGCTGCACCTCCAGGTTGTCTTCTGCTGCACCTACACGTTGTCTGCTGCTGTACCGCCAGGTTGTCAACTGCTTCACCTACAGGTTGTCTTCTGCTGTACTTCCACCTTGTCTGCTGCTGTATCTCCTGGTTGTCTTCTGCTCCATCTTCAGGTTGTCTTCTTGTGAATCTCCAGGTTGTCTTCTGCTGTACCTCGAGGTTGTCGTCCGCTGTACCTTCAAGCTATTTCCTTCACCTCCAGGTTTTTTTTCTGCTGCACCTCCAGATTGTCTTCTGGTACACCTACTGGTTGTCTTCTGCTACAACTACTGGTTGTTTTCTGCTGTACTTCCAGGTTGTCTGCTGCTGTTCCTCCAGGTTGTCTTCTGCTGCACCTTCGAGCTGTTTGATTCACTTTCAGGTTGTCTTCTGCTGTACCTTCAAGCTGTTTGCCTTACCTTCAGTTTTTTTTTTGCTTCACCTCCAGGTCGTCTTCTGCTGCACCTACAGGTTGTCTTCTGCTGTGCCTCCAAGTTGTCTTCTGTTGTACCTCCAGGATGTCTTCTGCTATACCTTCAGGTAATTTTCTGCTATATCTCCAGGTTGTCTGCTACTGTACCTCCAGGTTGTCTTCTGCTGTACCTTCAATCTCATTCCTTCACCTCTAGGTTTATCTGCTGTACCTCCAGGTTGTCTTCTGCTGCACCTTCAGGTTGTCTTCTGCTCCATCTACAGGTTGTCTTCTGCTCCATCTTCAGGTTGTCTTCTGCTACACTCACAGGTTTCTATTCTGCTGTACTCCCAGGTTTAATTCCCCTGCACCTCCAGATTGCCTTCTGATGCACCTCCAGGTTGTCTTCGTCTGTAACTCCATGTTGTCCTCTGCTCCACCTTCAGGTTATCTTCTGCTGCACTTACAGGTTGTATAGTGCTGTACCTTCAAGTTGTCTGCTGATGTACCTCCAGGTTGTCTGATACTGTACCTCCTGGTTGTGCTCTGCTGTACCTCCATGCTGTCTTCTATTGTACCTCCACGCTATCTTCTGCTGCACCTCCACGTTGTCTTCTGCTGCACCTACAGGTTGTCTTCTGCTGTACTTCCAGGTAGTCTGCTGCTATACCTCCAGGTTGTCATCTGCTGTACCTCTAGGTTGTCTTCTCCTGCATCTCCAGGCTGTCTTCTGCTGTACCACCGGGTTGACTTCTTCTCTACTTCCAGGTTGTCCTCTGCTGTACCTCCAGTTTGTCTTCTGCTGTACTACCAGGTTGTCCTCTGCTGTACCTCCAGGTTCTCTTCTGCTGTACTTTCAGGTCTTTTCATGAACCTCCAGCCTGTCTCCTGCACTTCTAGGTTGTCTTATGTTGAACCTCCAAGTTGTCCTTTGTTGTAAATTAAAGTTGTTTTCTGTTGTACCTGCAGTTTGTCTGCTGCTCCTCCAGTTTGTACCTCCAGGTTGTCTTCTGTTGTACCTCCAGGTTGTCTTCTGTTGAACCTCTAAGTTGTACTTTGCTATACATTCAGGTTGTTTTCTACTGTACCTCCAGTTAGTCTGCTCCACCTCCAGCTTGTCTTCTGCTGTACCTTCAGGTTGTCCACTTCTCTACCTCTAGGTTGACATCTACTCCACCTCCAGGTTGTCTTGTGCTCCATATTCAGGTTGTCTTCTGCTGTACTTCCAGATTGTCTGGTGCTGTACCTCCAGGTTGTCCTCTGCTCCACCTTCAGGTTGTCGTCTGCTACACTTACAGTTTTTATACTGCTGTACCTTCAGCTTTTCTTCTGTACCTCCAGGTTGTCTTCTGATACACCTCCAGGTTGTCTACTGCTGTAACTCCAGGTTTTCCTCTGCTCCACACTCAGGTTATCTTCTGCTCCACCTACAGGTTGTATGCTGCTGTACCTCCAGGTTATCTACAGCTGGGCATCCAGGTTGTGCTCTGCTGTTCCTCCATGTTGTCTTCTGCTGTACCTCCAGTTATCTTCTGCTGTACCTTCAGGTTGTGCTCTACTGTTCCTCCAGGTTGTCTTTTACTGTACCTCATGGCTGTCTTCTGCTGTACCTTCAAACTATTTGCTTCACCTCCAGGTTTTTTCCTGCTACACCTCCAGGTTGTCTTCTGCTGCACCTACACGTTGTCTGCTGCTGTACCTCCAGGTTGTCATCTGCTGTACTTCTAGGTTGTCTTCTGCTGCATCTCCAGGTTGTGTTCTGATGTACCTCCAAGTTGTCCTCTGCTGTACCTCCAGGTTCTCTTCTGCTGCACCTTCAGGTCTTTTGCTGAAAACTCCAGTCTGTCTCCTGCACTTCCAGGTTGTCTTCTTTTGAACCTCCAAGTTGTCCTCTGCTGTACATTCAAGTTGTTTTCTGCTGTACCTCCAGTTTGTCTGCTGCTCCTCCAGTTTGTCTTCTGCAGTACTTCCAGCTTTTCTTCTCCTGTACCTCCAGGTTATCTACTGATGCACCTCCAGGCTGTCTTCTGCTGGAAGTCCAGGTTATCCTCTGCTCCACATTCAGGTTATCTTCTGCTGCGCTTACAGATTGTATACTGCTGTCCCTCGAGGTTACCGTCTGCTGTAAATCTGGGTTGTGCTCTGCTTCACCTCAAGATTGTCTTCTTCTGTACCTCCATGTTGTCCTCTGCTGTAACTTCAAATTGTTTGCTTCACCTCCAGGTTGTCTTCTGCTGTACTTCCAAGGTGTTTGCTGCTGTACCTCCAGGTTGTCTTCCTGTTGTACCTCTAGGTTGTCTTCTTCTGTACCTCTAGGTTGCCTTTTGCTGTACCTCCAGGTTGTCCTCTACTCCACCTTCGGGTTGTCTTCTGCTCCACTTACAGGTTTTATTCTGCTGTACCTCAAGGTTTTATTCTACTGTACCTCCAGGTTGTCTTCTTCTGTACCTCCAGGTTGCCTTCTGCTGTACCTCCAGGCTGTCCTCTACTTCACCTTTGGGTTGGCTTCTGCTACACTTAGTCTTTATTCTGCTGTACCTTCAGGTTTCCTTCTCCTGTACCTCCAGGTTGTCTTCTGATACTCCTCCAGGTTGTCTTCTCCTGTAACTCCAGGTTATCCTCGGCTCCAATTCATGTTATCTTATTCTGCACTTACTGGTTGTATACTGTTGTACCTCCAGGTTATACTCTGCTTTACCTCCATGTTGTGCTCTGCTGTTCCTCCAAGTTGTCTTCTGCTGTACCTCCAGGTTTTCTTCTGCTGCACCTACATTTTGTCTTCTGCTGTAATTCCAGGTTGTCTGCTGCTGTACCTCCAGGTTGTCTTCTGCTGCAGCTACAGGTTTTCTTTTGCTGCACTTCCAGGTTGTCTGCTGCTGTACTTCTATGTTGTCTGCTGCTGTACCTCCATGTTGTTTTCTGCTGTACCTCCAGGTTATTTTCTGCTATATTCCAGGTTCTGCTCTGCTGTTCCTCCAGGTTGTCTTTTACTCTACCTCAAGATTATCTTCTGCTATACCCCGAGGTTGTCGTCTGCTGTACCTTGAAACTGTTTGCTTCACCTCCAGGTTTTTTTTCTGCTGCATTTCCAGGTTGTCTTCTGCTTCACTTCCAGGTTGTCTTCTGCTGCACATACAGGTTGCCTTCTGCTGTACTTCCAGGCTGTCTGCTGCTGTACCTCGAGATTGTCTCCTGTTGTACCTCTAGACTGTCTTCTACTGAATCTCCAGGTTGTCTTCTGCTGTACCTCCAGGTTGTCTTCTGCTGTACTTCCAGGCTGTCCTCTGCTGTACCTCCAGGTTGTCTTCAGCTGTACTTCCAGGTTGTCCTCTACCGTACCTCCAGGTTCTCTTCTGTTGCACCTTCAGGTATTTTGCTGAGCCTCCAGTCTGTCTCCTGCACTTCAAGGTTGTCTTCTGTTGAACCTCCAAGTTGTCCTCTGCTGTACATTCAAGTTGTTTTTGCTGTACATCCAGTTTGTCTGCTGCTCCTCCAGGTTGTCTTCTGATGTACATCCAGTTTGTCTGCTGCTCCTCCAGGTTGTCTTCTGATGTACCTCCAGGTTGTCTTCTGCTGTACTTTCAGGTTGTCTTCTGCTCCATCTTCAGGTTGTCTTCTGCTGCACCTTCAGGTAGTCTTCTGCTGCACCTCCAGGTTTTCTTCTGCTGCACTTCCAGATTATCTTCTCCTGTACCTCCAGGTTGTCTTCTGATGCACATCCAGGTTGTCTTCGGCTGTAACTCCAGGTTATCCTCTGCTCCACATTCAGGTTATCTTCTGCTGCACTTACAGGTTGTATACTGCTGTACCACTAGGTTGTCTTCTGCTGTACCTTCAAGCTGTTTTCTTCACCTACAAGTTTGCTTTTGTTGCACCTCTAGGTTCTCCTCTGCTGCACCTTCAGGTCTTTTGCTGAACCTCCAGTCTGTCTCCAGCACTTCCAGGTTGTCTTCTTTTTGAACCTCCAAGTTGTCCTCTGCTGTACCTTCAGTTTATTTTCTGCTATACCTCCAGGTTTTCTCCTGCTGCATCTTTAGGTTGTCTTCTGCTGCACCTCCTAGTTGTCTTCTGCTGGACCTGCATGTTGTACTCTGCTCCACCTTCAGGTTGTCTTCTGTTACACGTACAGGTATTATTCTGCTGTACCTCCAGGTTTTCTTCATCTGTATCTCCAGGTTGTCTTCCGATGTAACTCCAGGTTGTCTTCTGCTCCACCTTCAGGCTGTCTTCTCCTACACTTACAGGTATTATTCTGCTGTACCTCCAGGTTTTCTTCTGTATCTCCAGGTTGTCTTCTGATGTAACTCCAGGTTGTCTTCGTCTGTAACTCCAGGTTATCCTCTGCTCCACATTCAGGTTATCTTCTGCTGCACTTACAGGTTTTATGCTGCTGTACCTCCTGGTTATCTTCTGCTGTACCTCCAGGTTGTGCTCTGCTGCTCCTCCAAGTTGTCTTCTGCTGTACCTTCAGGTTGTCTTTTACTGTATCTCAAGGCTGTCTTCTGCTGTACCTTCAAGCTGTTTGATTCACCTTCATGTTGTCTTCTGCTGTGCCTCTAGGTTGTCTTCTGCTGTACCTTCAAACTATTTGCTTCACCTTCAGGTTTTTTCCTGCTGCACCTCCAGGTTGTCTTCTGCTGCGCCTACACGTTGTCTGCTGCTGTACCTCCAGGTTGTCATCTGCTGTACTTCTAGGTTGTCTTCTGCTGCATCTCCAGGTTGTGTTCTGATGTACCTCCAAAGTGTCTCCTGCTGTACTTCCAGGTTGTCCTCTGCTGTACCTCCAGGTTCTCTTCTGCTGCACCTTCAGGTTTTTTGCTGAAAACTCCAGTCTGCCTCCTGCATTTCCAGGTTGTCTTCTTTTGAACCTCCAAGTTGTCCTCTGCTGTAAATTAATGCTCTTTTCCGCTGTACCTCCAGGTTGTCTTCTGCTGCACCTACAGGTTGTCTTCTGATGTACTTCCAGGTTGTCTGCTGCTGTATCTCCTGGTTGTCTTCTGCTCCATCTTCAGGTTGTCTTCTGTTGCACCTCCAGGTTGTCTTCTGCTCCATCTTCAGTTTGTCTTTTGTTGAATCTTATGGTTGTCCTCTGCTGCATCTTCAGGTTGTCTTCTGCTACACTTCCAAGTCTCATTGTGCTGTACCTCCAGGTTGTCTTATGATGTACCTCCAGGTTGTCTTTTGCTGCAACTCCAGGTTATCCTCTGCTTCACATTCAGGTTATCTTCTGCTGCACTTACAGGTTTTATATTGCTGTAATTTCAGGTTATCTTCTGCTGTACCTCCAGGTTGTGCTCTGCTGTTCCTCCAAGTTGTCTTCTGCTGTACCTCGAGGTTGTCGTCTGCTGTACCTTCAAGTTATTTCCTTCACCCCAAAGTTTTTTTCCGCTGTACCTCCAGGTTGTCTTCTGCTACACCTACTGGTTGTCTTCTGCTGTACCTTCAAGCTGTTTGCTTCACCTACAGGTTTTTTTTCTACTGTACCTCCCGGCTGTCTTCTGCTGTACCTTCAAGTCATTTTCTGCTTTACCTCCAGGTTGTCTGCTACTGTACCTCCAGGTTGTCTTCTGCTGTACCTCAATGTTGTCTTCTACTGTACCTTCAATCTCTTTCCTTCACCTCTAGGTTTTTTCTGTTGTATCTACAGGTTGTCTTCTGCTGCACCTACAGGTTGTCTTCTGCTGTACTTCCAGGTTGTCTGTTACTGTACCTCCAGGTTGTCATCTGCTCCACCTTCAGGTTGTCTTCTGCTACACTTACAGGTTTTATTCAGCAGTACCTCCAGGTTTTCTTCTGTACCTCCACGTTGTCTTCTGATGCACCTCCAGGTTGTCTTCTGCTGTAACTCCAGGTTATCCTCTGCTCCACATTCAGGTTATCTTCTGCTGCTCTTAGAGGTTTGTATACTGATGTACCTTCAGGTTGTCTCCAGCTGCACTTCTAGGTTATCTTCTGCTGTACATCCCGGTTGTCCTCTCCTGTTCCTCCAGGTTCTCCTCTGCTGCAC
The DNA here is from genome assembly GCF_036320965.1 of Panulirus ornatus. Classification (NCBI taxonomy): domain Eukaryota; kingdom Metazoa; phylum Arthropoda; class Malacostraca; order Decapoda; family Palinuridae; genus Panulirus; species Panulirus ornatus. Next base: position 12,936,038 of record NC_092284.1, read on the forward strand.
ATTCAGGTCTTTTGCTGAACCTCCAGTCTGTCTCCAGCACTTCCAGGTTGTCTTCTTTTGAACCTCCATGTTGTCCTCTGCTGTACCTTCAGTTTATTTTCTGGTATACCTCCAGGTTTTCTCCTGCTGCATCTTCAGGTTGTCTTCTGCTGCACCTCCAGCTTGTCTTCTGCTGTACCTGCAGGTTGTCCTCTGCTCCACCTTCAGGTTGTCTTCTGCTACACTTACAGGTATTATTCTGCTGTACCTCCAGGTTTTCTTCATCTGTATCTCCAGGTTGTCTTCTGATGTAACTCCAGGTTGTTTTCGTCTGTAACTCCAGGTTATCCTCTGCTCCACATTCAGGTTATCTTCTGCTGCGCTTACAGGTTGTATACTGCTGTACCTCCAGGTTATCTTCTGCTGTACCTCCAGGTTGTGCTCTGCTGTTCCTCCAAGTTGTCGTCTGCTGTGCTTCCAGGATGTCCTCTGCTGTAACTCCAGGTTCTCTTCTGCTGTACCTTCAGGTTGTCTTTTGCTGTACCTCTAGGCTGTCTTCTGCTGTACCTTCAAGCTGTTTGCTTCGCTTTCAGGTTGTCTTCTGCTATATCTTCAAGCTTTTTGCTGCACCTCAAGGTTATCTTCTGCTATGCCTCCAGGTGAAGAGTGTCTTCTGCTGTACCTTCAAGATGTTTGATTCACTTTGAGGTTGTCTTCTGCTGTACCTCTAGGTTGTCTTCTGCTGTACCTTCAAGCTGTTTGTTTGACCTTCACGTTTTTTTCTGCTGTATCTCCAGGTCGTCTTCTGCTGCACCTACAGGTTGTCTTCTACTGTACCTCCAGGTTGTCTTCTGCTGCATATCCAGGTTGTCTTCTGCTGCATCTCCAGGTTGTCTTCTGCTGTACCTCCAGGTTGTCTTCTGCTATACTACCAGGTTGTCATCTGCTGTACCTCCAGGTTGTCTTCTGCTGTACTACCAGGTTGTCATCTGCTGTACCTCCAGGTTCTCCTCTGCCCCAACTTCAGGTTGCCTTCTGCTACACTTACAGGTTTCATTCTGCTGTCAATACTAGTATCGGTGTACTGACTAGCGTGAGCACTGTTGAGGGAATTTATGCCACTGAAATACGTCAAATGGCTGCAAGGTTGCAACAGGCATATCCAGAGGACCTGGAGGACTGCTATCCTGATGAATCCTTCATTATGTTCAGTGTACAAAGTGCAAGTCAATTGTGATGACAAGACCCTTTATATGCACTTCGTGAACTAGACACTTCACAACTGGATGTGCTTTTGCCCAACATATGAGTTGCTTTGATTATTCATGCGACTATCATGGCGCCAAATGCTGGAGGGGATCGAGCCATTAAAATATCTAGAAACATGCATTCCGCATTAGCGTTACTATAAGTTAACCCAGCATGCTATCGACTCCATGATCAGCTTATATAGGATTTGTGTATAGTGTTATAATTTCATGCTTTAAGTGTGAGGAATTAATGGTTTTAATATAGTGCCTGGCGCCCCAAGGTAGCTTAACTCACAGAGGGGCTCCACAAGTGAACACAGGTATAAGGTATCATGTGTTAAGTTCAATTCTGATATTTTCTATCACTGGCTGTCATACGTGTTATCTGCGTCTCTAGAGGATAGCGCTTTGATCACGCCGCTGGCATATCTGTCCAATCGAAAAAGATCAGTATGGAAAATGTTACTCTCCTAGACTAGTGTGGTGCCAGTCTATCATGAAAGTGATATATAGAACTCTACCTCAGCGATCAGATAGCGTTACAATAATCACCTGCTCTGCGTCTGATATCTCCTCTGATGACATTTTCTGATATTTTCGGCAGAGATGATAGGTTCCACCGAAATTTGAAGATTCGAAAAGGTGGTGTTAATGGTCACAATAACACCATAAAAGATAGTACACATATTAATACAATGATCAAAATCAAAGCACTTCATTATCAGTATAAGTTCGCTTTACTATTAAGCACATTTTACTTAATATGTCACCTAGGAGAAGTCTTTTTTTTTACCCTAACCGTTCTCTACACGTTCTCCTTTACAAGTTACGAGCTTATCATAAGATAGATTTAGTGGTGGCAATATTAACGCCTTCATAAAACCTATAGTAATCTAGGGTAGTTATCCTTCTCAAATACATTCTCCGTCGTTCAAATATGTGACGTCAGATGTTTATGTCAGTTGACCCAGAGCAATGGTGGCTTAAGGATTTATCCAGTGTGTGTCTGTGTTTGTACAATGGTTTTAAACCCATTTTTTTGACAGTGTTACGGTGTGAGAACTGTCGACATACCAGTGGATATAAGAACAATGGCTAATTATCCTAAAGCGTCTTCATCTGGTGTACAAGACATTCAGAGAGTGTAAACATTCAGTTGTCGATGCCATGAAGATCACACACAAACAAGCGTTCGTCACAAGAGGCAGCCAAATGGAGGTCAAAGTATTATACTGCTATACATTTGGATAGAGAAGTCATGCTGAGGACGCTGCATGACCTGGACGAGGTAAGTAAGTTTTCGTTGAAATCATAAGACATGTTTGACGCCGGCGGTGAATCACTGAACGAAACCCAGGACGCAAGTGGGTGGAGTTGTTGCCATATAGATTCATCGTCAAATCCTTATTATGCTTTACTTCTGGTGAAATTTAGAGACGATACGAGTGAATAGTTATGTTATCTATACATTACGTAGAAGCTGTACATTTTCACATATGAGCATAAAGAATATACTTTGATTACGTTATTACGTATCGAGATATTTTTTCATATACGTCTATTTAAAAGAAACTCTAAATGAACTTTGTATGACCATTTTCATGAAGAAATAGATAATTTTATCTGATATAGAGAGTATATTATCAGAAAAGACGTCAACATATTTGGTTGGTAGGGTGAAGTACATGGAGACACCGAGACCGTGAGCGGGTGGGAGGGTGGGAGCCGTAGGCCTCAGACCTGTTAACACGCTTCTGCATTCCAGCACGTTTTCATCTCAATTTTTTTTACACGTTGTATTTATATATGTTGGTGACGTCACCTGATGTTCTGACGTCACTGTTTCATGATTAGGTCGGCCTGATGACGTCGACTTCAAAATGGTTTTGACGTCAGCATAGAAATGTTAGGAAGATTTGATCATATATTTCTTACAGTTCACTCTTTGTTAATGTTTCCTCCTGTGCTGCGTTACATAGGCTGAGTCTATCATTATCTTTTAGACCAGTGGATTTCACTCACGTGTACGTTTTTCATATGTTTCGTGGTATAAGGTTTATATTAAGTCTCTTTATAGTATCCTATAACGTGTTATAAGATGGGATCTTATATAATGATAATTCTTTTTTTTTCAACAATACTGCCATTATTTATGACCCCTTGATATGCCTTACTATATAGTAACCTGTTGCCTCTTATTGAACCTACAGTATGTCCTCAACGGTACCTGTAGGTTGTGTTTCGCTGTAACTACTGGTCATCTTCTGCTGTACCTTATCTTCGTATTCTGCTGTACTTACAGGTCGTCTTCTATTGTACCTCCAGGTCGTCTTCTACTGTACCTATAGGTCGTCTTCTAGTGTACCTACAGGTCGTCTTCTAGTGTACCTACAGGTCGTCTTCTAGTGTACCTACAGGTCGTATTCTACTGTACCCACAGGTCGTCTTCTACTGTACTTACAGGTCATCTTCTACTTTACCTCTGTCTTCTACTGTACCTACAGGTCGTCTACTACTGTACCTATAGGTCATCTTCTACTGTACCTCCAGGTTGTCTTCTACTTTACCCACAGGTCATCTTCTACTCTACCCACAGGTTGTCTTCTACTGTACCTACAGGTCGTCTTCTATGCCTAGAGGTCATCTACTGTACCTACAGGTCGTCTTGTCCTGTGCCTTCAGGTTATCTTTTACTGTACCTCCAGGTTGTCTTCTACTGTACCTACAGGTCGTCTTCTACTGTGCCTCCAGGTCGTCTTCTACTGTACCTACAGGTCTTCTTCTGCTGTACCTACAGGTCGTCTGCTGCTGTACCTCCAGGTCGTCTGCTGCTGTACCTACAGGTTGTCTGCTGCTGTACCTCCAGGTTGTGCTCTGCTGTACCTCCAGGAGGTCTTCTGTTCCACCTCCAGGTTGTCCTCTGATGTACTTTCAGGTTGTCTTCTGCTGTACCTTCAAGCTGTTTCCTTCACCTCCAGGTTTCTCTTCTGCAGCACCTCCAGGCTGTGCTCTGATGTACCTTCAGGTTGTCTTCTGCTGTACCTTCAAGCTGTTTGCTTCACCTCCAGGTTTTGCTTCTACTGTACCTCCAGGTTGTCTTTTACTGTGCCTCGAGGCTGTCTTCTGCTGTACCTCCAGATTGTCTTCTGCTGTACATCTAGGTTATCCTCCGCTCCACCTTCAGGTTGTCTTCAGCAACACTTACAGGTTTTCTTCTCCTGTACCTCCAGGTTGTCTACTGATGCACCTCCAGGTTGTCCTCTGCTTCACCTTCAGGTTGTCTTCTCCTCCATCTTCAGATTGTCTTCGGATGTAATTCTAGGTTATCCTCTGTTCCACCTTCAGGGTATCTTCTGCTGCACTTACAAGTTGTATAGTGCTGTACCTCTAGGTTGTCTTCTGCTGTACCTTCAAGCTGTTTGCTTCACCTCCAGGTTTATGTCTGCTGCACCTCCAGGATGTCTTCTGCTGTACCTCTAGGTTGTCTTCTGCTGTGCCTTCAAACTGTTTCCTTCACCTCCAGATTTTTATCTGCTGCATCTCCAGGTTGTCTTCTGCTGTATCTACAGGTTTTCTTCTGCTATATTTCCAGGATATCTGCTGCTGTACCTCCAGGTTGTCCTCTGTTGTACCGCTAGGTTGTCTTCTGCTGCATATCCAGGTTGTCTTCTACTGTACCTCCAAGTTGTCTTCTGCTATACTTCCAGGTTGTCCTCTGTTGTACCTCCAGGTTCTCTTCTGCTGCACCTTCAGGTCTTTTACTGAACCTCCAGTCTGTCTCCTGCACTTCCAGGTTGTCTTCTATTGAACCTCCAAATTGTCCTCTGCTGTATATTCAAGTTGTTTTCTGCTGTACCTCCAGTTAGTTTGATGCACTTCAAGGTTGTCTTCTGCTGTATTTCTAAGATATCCTCTGCTCCAACTTCAGGTTGCCTTCTGCTGTACTTCCAAGTTGTCCTCTGCTCCACTTCAGGTCATCTTCTGCTGCACTTACAGGTTGTATACTGCTGTACCTTCATGCTGTCTGCTGATATACCTCCAGGTTGTCTGATACATACCTCCAGGTTGTCTGATACTGTACCTCCTGGTTGTGCTCTACTGTACCTCCATGCTGTCTTCTGTTGTACCTCCAGGTTATCTTCTGCTGTACCTCGGGGTTGTCTTCTGCTGTACCTTCAAGCTGTTTGATTCACCTTCAGATTGTCTTCTGCTGTATATTCAAGCTGTTTGCTTCACCTCCAGGTTTTTTTCTGCAACACCTCCACGTTGTCTGTTGCTGCACCTACAGGTTTTCTTCTGCTGTACTTCAAGGTTGTCTGCTGCTATACCTCCAGGTTCTCATCTGCTGTACCTCTAGGTTGTCTTCTGCTGCATTTCCAGGTTGTCTTCTGTACTTCCATATTGTCCTCTGCTGTACCTCCAGGTTCTCTTCTGCTGCACCTTCAGGTTTTTTGCTAAACCTCCAGTCTGTCTCCTGCACTTCCAGATTGTCTCCTGTTGAACCTCCAAGTTGTCCTCTGTTGTACAATCAAGTTGTTTTCTGCTGTACCTCCAGTTTGTCTGCTGCACCTCCAGGTTGTCTTCTGCTTTACCTTCAGGTTATTTTCTGCTGTATCTTCAGGTTGTCTTCTGCTGCATCTTCAGGTTGTTTTCTGCTGCATCTTCAGGTTGTCTTCTGCTGCACCTTCAGGTTGTCTTCTGCTGTACCTCCAGGTTTTCTACTCCTGTACCTCCAGGTTGTCGTCTAATGCACCTCCAGGTTGTCTTCGGCTGTAACTCGAGCTTATCCTCTGCTCCACATTCAAGTTATCTTCTGCTGCGCTTACAGGTTTTATACTGCTGTACCACTAGGTTGTCTTGTGCTGTACCTTCAAGCTGTTTGCTTCACCTCCAGGTTTGTTTCTCCTGCACCTCCAGGTTGTCTTCTGCTGTAATTCCAGGTTGTCTGCTGCTGTACCTCTAGGCCGTCCTCTGCTCCACCTGCAGGTTGTCTTCTGCTACACTTACATGTTTATACTGCTGTACCTCCAGCTTTTCTTCTCCTGTACCTCCAGGTTGTCTTCTGATGCACCTCCAGGCTGTCTTCTGCTGTAAATCCAGGTTTTCCTCTGCTCCACACTCAGGTTATCTTCTGCTGCACTTACAGGTTGCATGATCCTGTACCTCCAGGTTATCTTCTCTTGTACATCTAGGTTGTGCTCTGCTGTACCTCCATGTCTTCCGCTGTGCCTTGGGGTTATCTTCTGCTGCACCTCCAGGTTGTGCTCTGTTGTTTCTCCAGGTTCTCTTTTACTGTACCTCATGGCTGCCTTCTGCTGTACCTTTAAGCTGTTTGATTCACCTTCAGGTTGTCTTCTGCTGTACCTCTAGGTTGTCTTTTGCTGTACCTTCAAACTATTTGCTTCACCTCCAAGTTTTTTCCTGCTGCACCTCCAGTTTGTCTGCTGCTGCACCTATACGTTGTCTGCTGCTGTACCTCCAGGTTGTCATCTGCTGTACTTCTAGGTTGTCTTCTGCTGCATCTCAAGGTTGTCTTCTGATATACCTCCAAGTTGCCTTCTGCTGTACTTTCAGACTGTCCTATGCTGTACCTCCAGGTTCTCTTCTGCTGCACCTTCAGGTCTTTTGCTGAAAACTCCAGTCTGCCTCCTGCACTTCCAGGTTGGCTTCTTTTGAACCTCCAAGTTGTCCTCTGCTGTACATTAATGTTGTTTTCCGCTGTACCTCCAGGTTGTCTTCTGCTTTACTTCCAAGTTGTCTGCTGCTGTATCTCCTGGTTATATACTGCTCCATCTTCAGGTTGTCTGCTGCTGTATCTCCTGGTTGTCTTCTGCTGAATCTTCAGGTTGTCTTCTGCTGAATCTTCAGGTTGTCTTCTGCTGAATCTTCAGGTTGTCTTCTGCTGAATCTTCAGGTTGTCTTCTGCTGAATCTTCAGGTTGTCTTCTGCTGAATCTTCAGGTTGTCTTCTGCTGAATCTTCAGGTTGTCTTCTGCTGAATCTTCAGGTTGTCTTCTGCTGAATCTTCAGGTTGTCTTATGCTGAATCTTCAGGTTGTCTTATGCTGAATCTTCAGGTTGTCTTCTGCTGCACCTCCAGGTTGGATTTTCCTGAATCTTCAGGTTGTCTTCTACTGAATCTTCAGGTTGTCTTGTGCTCCAACTTCAGGTTGTCTTCTGCTGTACCTCCAGGTTTTCTACTCCTGTACCTCCAGGTTGTCGTCTAATGCACCTCCAGGTTGTCTTCGGCTGTAACTCGAGCTTATCCTCTGCTCCACATTCAAGTTATCTTCTGCTGCGCTTACAGGTTTTATACTGCTGTACCACTAGGTTGTCTTGTGCTGTACCTTCAAGCTGTTTGCTTCACCTCCAGGTTTGTTTCTCCTGCACCTCCAGGTTGTCTTCTGCTGTAATTCCAGGTTGTCTGCTGCTGTACCTCTAGGCCGTCCTCTGCTCCACCTGCAGGTTGTCTTCTGCTACACTTAAATGTTTATACTGCTGTACCTCCAGCTTTTCTTCTCCTGTACCTCCAGGTTGTCTTCTGATGCACCTCCAGGCTGTCTTCTGCTGTAAATCCAGGTTTTCCTCTGCTCCACACTCAGGTTATCTTCTGCTGCACTTACAGGTTGCATGATCCTGTACCTCCAGGTTATCTTCTCTTGTACATCTAGGTTGTGCTCTGCTGTACCTCCATGTCTTCCGCTGTGCCTTGGGGTTATCTTCTGCTGCACCTCCAGGTTGTGCTCTGTTGTTTCTCCAGGTTCTCTTTTACTGTACCTCATGGCTGCCTTCTGCTGTACCTTTAAGCTGTTTGATTCACCTTCAGGTTGTCTTCTGCTGTACCTCTAGGTTGTCTTTTGCTGTACCTTCAAACTATTTGCTTCACCTCCAAGTTTTTTCCTGCTGCACCTCCAGTTTGTCTGCTGCTGCACCTATACGTTGTCTGCTGCTGTACCTCCAGGTTGTCATCTGCTGTACTTCTAGGTTGTCTTCTGCTGCATCTCAAGGTTGTCTTCTGATATACCTCCAAGTTGCCTTCTGCTGTACTTTCAGACTGTCCTATGCTGTACCTCCAGGTTCTCTTCTGCTGCACCTTCAGGTCTTTTGCTGAAAACTCCAGTCTGCCTCCTGCACTTCCAGGTTGTCTTCTGCTGTACCTCCAGGTTGTCTTCTGCTGTATCTTCAGGTTGTCCTCTGCTGCACCTCCAGGTTGTCGTCTGCTGTACTTCCAGGTTCTTTTCTGTTGAACCTCCAAGTTGTCCTCTGCTCTACATTCATGTCATTTTCTGCTGTACCTCCAGTTAGTCTGCTCCACCTACAGCTTGTCTTCTGCTGTACCTTCAGGTTGAGCTCTTTTCTACCTCTAGATTGACATCTATTCCACCTCCAGGTTGTCTTGTGCTCCATCTTCTGGTTGTCTTCTGCTGCACTTCCTGGTTGTCCTCTGCTCCACCTTCAGGTTGTCTTCTGCTACACTTACAGGTTTTATGCTTCTGTACCTCCAGCTTTTCTTCTCCCGTACCTCCATGTTGCCTTCTGATGCACCTCCAGGCTGTCTTCTGCTGTAACTCCAGGTTTTCCTCTTCTCCACACTCAGGTTATCTTCTGCTAACACTTACAGGTTGTATGATGCTGTACCTCCAGGTTATCTTCTGCTGTACATCTAGGTTGTGCTCTGCTGTACCTCCATGTTGTCTTCCGCTGTACCTCGGGGTTATCTTCTGCTGTACCTCCAGGTTGTGCTCTGCTGTTTCTCCAGGTTGTCTTTAACTGTAACTCATGGCTGTCTTCTGCTGTACCTTTAAGCAGTTTGATTCACCTTCAGGTTGTCTTCTGCTGTACCTCTAGGTTGTCTTTTGCTGTACCTTTAAACTATTTGCTTCACCTCCAAGTTTTTTCCTGCTGCACCTCCAGTTTGTCTGCTGCTGCACCTATACGTTGTCTGCTGCTGTACCTCCAGGTTGTCATCTGCTGTACTTCTAGGTTGTCTTCTGCTGCATCTCAAGGTTGTCTTCTGATATACCTCCAAGTTGCCTTCTGCTGTACTTTCAGACTGTCCTATGCTGTACCTCCAGGTTCTCTTCTGCTGCACCTTCAGGTCTTTTGCTGAAAACTCCAGTCTGCCTCCTGCACTTCCAGGTTGGCTTCTTTTGAACCTCCAAGTTGTCCTCTGCTGTACATTAATGTTGTTTTCCGCTGTACCTCCAGGTTGTCTTCTGCTTTACTTCCAAGTTGTCTGCTGCTGTATCTCCTGGTTATATTCTGCTCCATCTTCAGGTTGTCTGCTGCTGTATCTCCTGGTTGTCTTCTGCTGAATCTTCAGGTTGTCTTCTGCTGAATCTTCAGGTTGTCTTCTGCTGAATCTTCAGGTTGTCTTCTGCTGAATCTTCAGGTTGTCTTCTGCTGAATCTTCAGGTTGTCTTCTGCTGAATCTTCAGGTTGTCTTCTGCTGAATCTTCAGGTTGTCTTCTGCTGAATCTTCAGGTTGTCTTATGCTGAATCTTCAGGTTGTCTTCTACTGAATCTTCAGGTTGTCTTGTGCTCCAACTTCAGGTTGTCTTCTGCTGTACCTCCAGGTTTTCTACTCCTGTACCTCCAGGTTGTCGTCTAATGCACCTCCAGGTTGTCTTCGGCTGTAACTCGAGCTTATCCTCTGCTCCACATTCAAGTTATCTTCTGCTGCGCTTACAGGTTTTATACTGCTGTACCACTAGGTTGTCTTGTGCTGTACCTTCAAGCTGTTTGCTTCACCTCCAGGTTTGTTTCTCCTGCACCTCCAGGTTGTCTTCTGCTGTAATTCCAGGTTGTCTGCTGCTGTACCTCTAGGCCGTCCTCTGCTCCACCTGCAGGTTGTCTTCTGCTACACTTACATGTTTATACTGCTGTACCTCCAGCTTTTCTTCTCCTGTACCTCCAGGTTGTCTTCTGATGCACCTCCAGGCTGTCTTCTGCTGTAAATCCAGGTTTTCCTCTGCTCCACACTCAGGTTATCTTCTGCTGCACTTACAGGTTGCATGATCCTGTACCTCCAGGTTATCTTCTCTTGTACATCTAGGTTGTGCTCTGCTGTACCTCCATGTCTTCCGCTGTGCCTTGGGGTTATCTTCTGCTGCACCTCCAGGTTGTGCTCTGTTGTTTCTCCAGGTTCTCTTTTACTGTACCTCATGGCTGCCTTCTGCTGTACCTTTAAGCTGTTTGATTCACCTTCAGGTTGTCTTCTGCTGTACCTCTAGGTTGTCTTTTGCTGTACCTTCAAACTATTTGCTTCACCTCCAAGTTTTTTCCTGCTGCACCTCCAGTTTGTCTGCTGCTGCACCTATACGTTGTCTGCTGCTGTACCTCCAGGTTGTCATCTGCTGTACTTCTAGGTTGTCTTCTGCTGCATCTCAAGGTTGTCTTCTGATATACCTCCAAGTTGCCTTCTGCTGTACTTTCAGACTGTCCTATGCTGTACCTCCAGGTTCTCTTCTGCTGCACCTTCAGGTCTTTTGCTGAAAACTCCAGTCTGCCTCCTGCACTTCCAGGTTGTCTTCTGCTGTACCTCCAGGTTGTCTTCTGCTGTATCTTCAGGTTGTCCTCTGCTGCACCTCCAGGTTGTCGTCTGCTATACTTCCAGGTTCTTTTCTGTTGAACCTCCAAGTTGTCCTCTGCTCTACATTCATGTCATTTTCTGCTGTACCTCCAGTTAGTCTGCTCCACCTACAGCTTGTCTTCTTCTGTACCTTCAGGTTGAGCTCTTTTCTACCTCTAGATTGACATCTATTCCACCTCCAGGTTGTCTTGTGCTCCATCTTCTGGTTGTCTTCTGCTGCACTTCCTGGTTGTCCTCTGCTCCACCTTCAGGTTGTCTTCTGCTACACTTACAGGTTTTATGCTTCTGTACCTCCAGCTTTTCTTCTCCTGTACCTCCATGTTGCCTTCTGATGCACCTCCAGGCTGTCTTCTGCTGTAACTCCAGGTTTTCCTCTTCTCCACACTCAGGTTATCTTCTGCTAACACTTACAGGTTGTATGATGCTGTACCTCCAGGTTATCTTCTGCTGTACATCTAGGTTGTGCTCTGCTGTACCTCCATGTTGTCTTCCGCTGTACCTCGGGGTTATCTTCTGCTGTACCTCCAGGTTGTGCTCTGCTGTTTCTCCAGGTTGTCTTTAACTGTAACTCATGGCTGTCTTCTGCTGTACCTTTAAGCAGTTTGATTCACCTTCAGGTTGTCTTCTGCTGTACCTCTAGGTTGTCTTTTGCTGTACCTTCAAACTATTTGCTTCACCTCCAAGTTTTTTCCTGCTGCACCTCCAGTTTGTCTGCTGCTGCACCTATACGTTGTCTGCTGCTGTACCTCCAGGTTGTCATCTGCTGTACTTCTAGGTTGTCTTCTGCTGCATCTCAAGGTTGTCTTCTGATATACCTCCAAGTTGCCTTCTGCTGTACTTTCAGACTGTCCTATGCTGTACCTCCAGGTTCTCTTCTGCTGCACCTTCAGGTCTTTTGCTGAAAACTCCAGTCTGCCTCCTGCACTTCCAGGTTGGCTTCTTTTGAACCTCCAAGTTGTCCTCTGCTGTACATTAATGTTGTTTTCCGCTGTACCTCCAGGTTGTCTTCTGCTTTACTTCCAAGTTGTCTGCTGCTGTATCTCCTGGTTATATACTGCTCCATCTTCAGGTTGTCTGCTGCTGTATCTCCTGGTTGTCTTCTGCTGAATCTTCAGGTTGTCTTCTGCTGAATCTTCAGGTTGTCTTCTGCTGAATCTTCAGGTTGTCTTCTGCTGAATCTTCAGGTTGTCTTCTGCTGAATCTTCAGGTTGTCTTATGCTGAATCTTCAGGTTGTCTTCTGCTGAATCTTCAGGTTGTCTTCTGCTGAATCTTCAGGTTGTCTTATGCTGAATCTTCAGGTTGTCTTCTACTGAATCTTCAGGTTGTCTTGTGCTCCAACTTCAGGTTGTCTTCTGCTGTACCTCCAGGTTTTCTACTCCTGTACCTCCAGGTTGTCGTCTAATGCACCTCCAGGTTGTCTTCGGCTGTAACTCGAGCTTATCCTCTGCTCCACATTCAAGTTATCTTCTGCTGCGCTTACAGGTTTTATACTGCTGTACCACTAGGTTGTCTTGTGCTGTACCTTCAAGCTGTTTGCTTCACCTCCAGGTTTGTTTCTCCTGCACCTCCAGGTTGTCTTCTGCTGTAATTCCAGGTTGTCTGCTGCTGTACCTCTAGGCCGTCCTCTGCTCCACCTGCAGGTTGTCTTCTGCTACACTTAAATGTTTATACTGCTGTACCTCCAGCTTTTCTTCTCCTGTACCTCCAGGTTGTCTTCTGATGCACCTCCAGGCTGTCTTCTGCTGTAAATCCAGGTTTTCCTCTGCTCCACACTCAGGTTATCTTCTGCTGCACTTACAGGTTGCATGATCCTGTACCTCCAGGTTATCTTCTCTTGTACATCTAGGTTGTGCTCTGCTGTACCTCCATGTCTTCCGCTGTGCCTTGGGGTTATCTTCTGCTGCACCTCCAGGTTGTGCTCTGTTGTTTCGCCAGGTTCTCTTTTACTGTACCTCATGGCTGCCTTCTGCTGTACCTTTAAGCTGTTTGATTCACCTTCAGGTTGTCTTCTGCTGTACCTCTAGGTTGTCTTTTGCTGTACCTTCAAACTATTTGCTTCACCTCCAAGTTTTTTCCTGCTGCACCTCCAGTTTGTCTGCTGCTGCACCTATACGTTGTCTGCTGCTGTACCTCCAGGTTGTCATCTGCTGTACTTCTAGGTTGTCTTCTGCTGCATCTCAAGGTTGTCTTCTGATATACCTCCAAGTTGCCTTCTGCTGTACTTTCAGACTGTCCTATGCTGTACCTCCAGGTTCTCTTCTGCTGCACCTTCAGGTCTTTTGCTGAAAACTCCAGTCTGCCTCCTGCACTTCCAGGTTGTCTTCTGCTGTACCTCCAGGTTGTCTTCTGCTGTATCTTCAGGTTGTCCTCTGCTGCACCTCCAGGTTGTCGTCTGCTATACTTCCAGGTTCTTTTCTGTTGAACCTCCAAGTTGTCTTGTCCTCTGCTCTACATTCATGTCATTTTCTGCTGTACCTCCAGTTAGTCTGCTCCACCTACAGCTTGTCTTTTTCTGTACCTTCAGGTTGAGCTCTTTTCTACTAGATTGACATCTATTCCACCTCCAGGTTGTCTTGTGCTCCATCTTCTGGTTGTCTTCTGCTGCACTTCCTGGTTGTCCTCTGCTCCACCTTCAGGTTGTCTTCTGCTACACTTACAGGTTTTATGCTTCTGTACCTCCAGCTTTTCTTCTCCTGTACCTCCATGTTGCCTTCTGATGCACCTCCAGGCTGTCTTCTGCTGTAACTCCAGGTTTTCCTCTTCTCCACACTCAGGTTATCTTCTGCTAACACTTACAGGTTGTATGATGCTGTACCTCCAGGTTATCTTCTGCTGTACATCTAGGTTGTGCTCTGCTGTACCTCCATGTTGTCTTCCGCTGTACCTCGGGGTTATCTTCTGCTGTACCTCCAGGTTGTGCTCTGCTGTTTCTCCAGGTTGTCTTTAACTGTAACTCATGGCTGTCTTCTGCTGTACCTTTAAGCAGTTTGATTCACCTTCAGGTTGTCTTCTGCTGTACCTCTAGGTTGTCTTTTGCTGTACCTTCAAACTATTTGCTTCACCTCCAAGTTTTTTCCTGCTGCACCTCCAGTTTGTCTGCTGCTGCACCTATACGTTGTCTGCTGCTGTACCTCCAGGTTGTCATCTGCTGTACTTCTAGGTTGTCTTCTGCTGCATCTCAAGGTTGTCTTCTGATATACCTCCAAGTTGCCTTCTGCTGTACTTTCAGACTGTCCTATGCTGTACCTCCAGGTTCTCTTCTGCTGCACCTTCAGGTCTTTTGCTGAAAACTCCAGTCTGCCTCCTGCACTTCCAGGTTGGCTTCTTTTGAACCTCCAAGTTGTCCTCTGCTGTACATTAATGTTGTTTTCCGCTGTACCTCCAGGTTGTCTTCTGCTTTACTTCCAAGTTGTCTGCTGCTGTATCTCCTGGTTATATACTGCTCCATCTTCAGGTTGTCTGCTGCTGTATCTCCTGGTTGTCTTCTGCTGAATCTTCAGGTTGTCTTCTGCTGAATCTTCAGGTTGTCTTCTGCTGAATCTTCAGGTTGTCTTCTGCTGAATCTTCAGGTTGTCTTCTGCTGAATCTTCAGGTTGTCTTCTGCTGAATCTTCAGGTTGTCTTCTGCTGAATCTTCAGGTTGTCTTCTGCTGAATCTTCAGGTTGTCTTATGCTGAATCTTCAGGTTGTCTTCTACTGAATCTTCAGGTTGTCTTGTGCTCCAACTTCAGGTTGTCTTCTGCTGTACCTCCAGGTTTTCTACTCCTGTACCTCCAGGTTGTCGTCTAATGCACCTCCAGGTTGTCTTCGGCTGTAACTCGAGCTTATCCTCTGCTCCACATTCAAGTTATCTTCTGCTGCGCTTACAGGTTTTATACTGCTGTACCACTAGGTTGTCTTGTGCTGTACCTTCAAGCTGTTTGCTTCACCTCCAGGTTTGTTTCTCCTGCACCTCCAGGTTGTCTTCTGCTGTAATTCCAGGTTGTCTGCTGCTGTACCTCTAGGCCGTCCTCTGCTCCACCTGCAGGTTGTCTTCTGCTACACTTAAATGTTTATACTGCTGTACCTCCAGCTTTTCTTCTCCTGTACCTCCAGGTTGTCTTCTGATGCACCTCCAGGCTGTCTTCTGCTGTAAATCCAGGTTTTCCTCTGCTCCACACTCAGGTTATCTTCTGCTGCACTTACAGGTTGCATGATCCTGTACCTCCAGGTTATCTTCTCTTGTACATCTAGGTTGTGCTCTGCTGTACCTCCATGTCTTCCGCTGTGCCTTGGGGTTATCTTCTGCTGCACCTCCAGGTTGTGCTCTGTTGTTTCGCCAGGTTCTCTTTTACTGTACCTCATGGCTGCCTTCTGCTGTACCTTTAAGCTGTTTGATTCACCTTCAGGTTGTCTTCTGCTGTACCTCTAGGTTGTCTTTTGCTGTACCTTCAAACTGTTTGCTTCACCTCCAAGTTTTTTCCTGCTGCACCTCCAGTTTGTCTGCTGCTGCACCTATACGTTGTCTGCTGCTGTACCTCCAGGTCGTCATCTGCTGTACTTCTAGGTTGTCTTCTGCTGCATCTCAAGGTTGTCTTCTGATATACCTCCAAGTTGCCTTCTGCTGTACTTTCAGACTGTCCTATGCTGTACCTCCAGGTTCTCTTCTGCTGCACCTTCAGGTCTTTTGCTGAAAACTCCAGTCTGCCTCCTGCACTTCCAGGTTGTCTTCTGCTGTACCTCCAGGTTGTCTTCTGATGCACCTCCTAACCTAACCTAACCTAACCTAACCTAACCTAACCTTTAATTTGTCTTTTTATTTTTGGATGCCACCATGCAACTGTATTGGACTTTAGCACCCCCAAAGGGTATTTTAAGTAAACTTTTAATTAGGGTCTTTCCCTTTAGATGCCACTATTCCCCTGTAAAGGCCTTTGAAGACGCCAAAGGGGATTTAGATTAATCCTTCAATTTTCCTCTAAATTTTTGGATGTCTCCACGCAATCTCTTGCCCTTTGGCATCCCCAAAGTGGTATTAAAGTAAGCTTTCGAAATGTTTCTTTCCCTTTTGATGCCTCTATGACCCTGTAATTGCCTTTGGTGGCACCAAAGGGGATTTATACTAAAGCTTTAATTATTCTTTTTATTTTTAAATGCCACCATGCAAAGGTATTCGACTTTGACACCCCTAAACGGTCTGTTAAGTAAACTTTTAATTTGTCTCTTTACCTTCAGATGCCACTATTCACCTGTAAAATCATTTCAAGACGCCAAAGGGGAGTTAGATTAATCCTTCAATTTTCCTCTAAATTTTTCGATGCGTCAATGCAATTTTCTTGCCCTTTGGCATCCCCGAAGTGGCATTAAAGTAAGCTTTCCAAATGTTTCTTTCCCTTTTGTTGCCTCTATGCCCCTGTAATTGCCTTTGGCGGCTCCAAAGGGGATTTAAAATAAACCTTTAATTTGTCTTTTTATTTTTGGATGCCACCATGCAACTGTATTGGACTTTGGGACCCCCAAAGAGTATTTTAAGTAAACTTTTAATTAGGGTCTTTCCCTGTAGATGCCACTATTCCCCTGTAAAGGCCTTTGAAGCCGCCAAAGGGGAGTTAGATTAATCCTTCAATTTTCCCCTAAATTTTTTGATGTCTCCACGCAATTCTCTTGCCCTTTGGCATCCCCAAAGTGGTATTAAAGTAAGCTTTCCAAATGTTTCTTTCCCTTTTGATGCCTCTATGCCCCTGCAATTGCCTTTGGCGGCACCAAAGGGGATTTAGATTAAATCTTTAATTTGTCTTTTTGTTTTTGGATGCCACCATGCAAAGGTATTGGACTTTGGCACCCCTAAATGGTCTGTTAAGTAAACTTTTAATTTTTCTCTTTCCCTTCAGATGCCACTATTCCCCTGTAAAGGCCTTTGAAGACGCCAAAGGGGAGTTAGATTGATCCTTCGATTTTCCTCTAAATTTCTCGATGCGTCCATGCAATTCTCTTGCCCTTTGGCATATCCAAAGTGGCATTAAAGTAAGCTTTCCAAATGTTTCTTTCCCTTTTGATGCCTCTATGCCCCTGTAATTGCCTTTGGCGGCGCCAAAGGGGATTTAAAATAAACCTTTAATTTGTCTTTTTATTTTTGGATGCCACCATGCAAATGTATTGGACTTTGGGACACCCAAAGAGTATTTTAAGTAAACTTTTAATTAGGATCTTTCCCTTTAGATGCCGCTATTCCCCTGTAAAGGCCTTTGAAGACGCCAAATGGGATTTAGATTAATCCTTCAATTTTTCTCTAAATTTTTGGATGCCTCACCGCAATTCTCTTGACCTTTGGCATCTCCAAAGTGGCATTAAAGTAAGCTTTCCAAATGTTTCTTTCCCTTATGATGCGTCTATGCCCCTGTAATTGCCTTTGGCGGCGCCAAAGGGGATTGAAAATAAGCCTTTAATTTGTCTTCTTAATTTTGGATGCCACCGGGCACCTGTATTGGAATTTGGCACCCCTAAACGGTCTTTTATATAAAATCTTAATTTATCTCTTTCCCTTCAGATGCCACTACTCCTCTCTAAAGGCCTTTGAAGACGCCAAAGGGGATTTAGATTAATCCTTCAATTTTCCTTTAAGATTTTGGATGCCTCCACGTAATTCCCTTGCACTTTGGCATCCCCAAAGTGGCATTAAGGTAAGCTTTGGAGATGTTTCTTTCCCTATTGGTGCCTCTATGCCCCTGTAATTGCCTTTGGTGGCGCCAAAGGGGATTTAAAATAAAGCTTTAATTTGTCTTTTTATTTTTGGATGCCACCATGCAAAGGTATTGTACTTTGGCACCCCTAAACGGTCTTTTAAGTGACCTTTTAATTTTTCTCTTTCCCTTCAGATGCCACTATTCCCCTGTAAGGGCCTTTGAAGACGCCAAAGGGGAGTTAGATTAATCCTTCAATTATCCTCTAAATTTCTCGATGCGTCCATGCAATTCTCTTTCCCTTTGGCATCCCCAAAGTGGCATTAAAGTAAGCTTTCCAAATGTTTCATTCCCTTTTGATGCCTCTATGCCCCTTTAATTGCCTTTGGCGGAGCCAAAGGGGATTTAAAATAAACCTTTAATTTGTCTTTTTATTTTTGGATGCCACCATGCAACTGTATTGGACGTTGGCACCCCCAAAGAATATTTTAAGTAAACTTTTAATTTGGGTCTTTCCCTTTAGATGCCGCTATTCCCTGTAAAGGCCTTTGAAGACGCCAAAGGGGATTTAGATTAATCCTTCAATTTTCCTCTAAATTTTTGGATATCTCCACGCAATCTCTTGCCCTTTGGCAACCCCAAAGTGGTATTAAAGTAAGCTTTCGAAATGTTTCTTTCCCTTTTGATGTCTCTACGCCCCTGTAATTGCCTTTGGCGGCACCAAAGGGTATTTAAACTAAATCTTTAATTTCTCTTTTTATATTTAAATGCCACCATGCAAAGGTATTGGAATTTGGCACCCCTAAACGGTCTGTTAAGTAAACTTTTAATTTGTCTCTCCCTTCAGATGCCACTATTCCCCTGTAAAGGCCTTAGAAGACGCCCAAGGGGATTTAGATTAATCCTTCAATTTTCCTCTAAATTTTTCGATGCGCCCATGCAATTCTCTTGCCCTTTGGCATCCCCAAAGTGGAATTAAAGTAAGCTTTCCAAATGTTTCTTTCCCTTTTGATGCCTCTATGCCCCTGTAATTGCCTTTGACGGCGCCAAAGGGGATTTAAAATAAACCTTTAATTTGTCTTTTTATTTTTGGATGCCACCATGCAACTGTATTGGACTTTGGCACCCCCAAAGGGTTTTTTAAGTAAACTTTTAATTAGGGTCTTTCCCTGTAGATACCACTATTCCCCTGTAAAGGCCTTTGAAGACGCCAAAGTGGATTTAGATTAATCCTTCAATTTTCCTCTAAATTTTTTGATGTCTCCACGCAATTTTCTTGCCCTTTGGCATCCCCAAAGTGGTATTAAAGTAAGCTTTCCAAATTTTTCTTTCCCTTTTGATGCCTCTATGCCCCTGCAATTGCCTTTGGCTGCGCCAAAGGGGATTTAATCTAAATCTTTAATTTGTGTTTTTGTTTTTGGATGCCACCATGCAAAGGTATTGGACTTTGGCACCCCTGAGCGGTCTGTTAAGTAACTTTTAATTTGTCTCTTTCCCTTCAGATGCCACTATTCCCCTGTAAAGGCCTTTGAAGACGCGAAAGGGGATTTAGATTAATCCTTCAATTTTTCTCTAAATTTTTGGATGCCTCACCGCAAATCTCTTGACCTTTGGAATCCCCAAAGTGGTATTAAAGTAAGCTTTCCAAATGTTTCTTTCCCTTATGATGCCTCTATGCCTCTGTAATTGCCTTTGGCGGCGACAAAGGGGATTGAAAATAAACCTTTAATTTGTCTTCTTAATTTTGGATGCCACCGTGCAGCTGTATTGGACTTTGGCACCCCTAAACGGTCTTTTATATAAAATTTTAATTTCTCTCTTTCCCTTCAGATGCCACTACTCCCCTGTAAAGGCCTTTGAAGACGCCAAAGGGGATTTAGATTAATCCTTCAATTTTCCTCTAAGATTTTGGATGCCTCCACGCAATTCCCTTGCACTTTGGCATCCCCAAAGTGGCATTAAGGTAAGCTTTGCAGATGTTTCTTTCCCTATTGGTGCCTCTATGCCCCTGTAATTGCCTTTGGTGGCGCCAAAGGGGATTTAAAATAAAGCTTTAATTTGTCTTTTTATTTTTGGATGCCACCATGCAAAGGTATTGGACTTTGGCACCCCTAAACGGTCTTTTAAGTAAACTTTTAATTTGTCTCTTTCCCTTCAGATGCCACTATTCCCCTGTAAAGGCCTTTGAAGACGCCAAAGGGGATTTAGATTAATCCTTCAATTTTCCTTTAAATTTTTGGATGTCTCCACGCAATTCTCTTGCCTTTTGGCATCCCCAAAGTGGCATTAAAGTAAGCTTTCGAAATGTTTCTTTCCCTTTTGATGCCTCTATGCCCCTGTAATTGCCTTTGGCGGCGCCAAAGGGGATTTAAAATAAACCTTTAATTTGTCTTTTTATTTTTGGATGCCACCATGCAACTGTATTGGACTTTGGCACCCCCAAAGGGTATTTTAAGTAAACTTTTAATTAGGGTCTTTCCCTTTAGATGCCACTATTCCCCTGTAAAGGCCTTTGAAGACGCCAAAGGGGATTTAGATTAATCCTTCAATTTTCGTCTAAATTTTTGGATGTCTCCACGCAATTCTCTTGCACTCTGGCATCCCCAAAGTGGTATTAAAGTAAGCTTTCAAAATGTTTCTTTCCCTTTTGAAGCCTCTATGCCCATGTAATTGCCTTTGGCGGCGCCAAAGGGGATTTAAACTAAATCTTTGATTTGTCTTTTTATTTTTGGATGCCACCATACAAAGGTATTGGACTTTGGCACCCCTAAACGGTCTGTTAAGTAAACTTTTAATTTGTCTCTTTCCCTTCAGATGCCACTATTCCCCTGTAAAGGCCTTTGAAGACGCCAAAGGGGATTTAGATTAATCCTTCAATTTTCCTCTAAATTTTTCGATGCCTCCACGCAATTCTCTTGCCCTTTGGCATCCCCAAAGTGGCATTAAAGTAAGCTTTCAAATGTTTCTTTCCCTTTTGATGCCTCTATGCCCCTGTAATTGCCTTTGGCGGCGCCAAAGGGGATTTAAAATAAACCTTTAATTTGTCTTTTTATTTTTGGATGCCACCATGCAACTGTATTGGACTTTGGCACCCCCAAAGGGTATTTTAAGTAAACTTTTAATTAGGGTCTTTCCCTTTAGATGCCACTATTCCCCTGTAAAGGCCTTTGAAGACGCCAAAGGGGATTTAGATTAATCCTTCAATTTTCCTCTAAATTTTTTGATGTCTCCACGCAATTCTCTTGCCCTTTGGCATCCCCAAAGTGGTATTAAAGTAAGCTTTCGAAATGTTTCTTTCCCTTTTGATGCCTCTATGCCCCTGTAATTGCCTTTGGCGGCGCCAAAGGGGATTTAAACTAAATCTTTAATTTGTCTTTTTATTTTTGGATGCCACCATGCAAAGGTATTGGACTTTGGCACCCCTAAACGGTCTGTTAAGTAAACTTTTAATTTGTCTCTTTCCCTTCAGATGCCACTATTCCCCTGTAAAGGCCTTTGAAGACGCAAAGGGGATTTAGATTAATCCTTCAATTTTCTCTAAATTTTTGGATGCCTCACCGCAATTCTCTTGACCTTTGGCATCCCCAAAGTGGTATTAAAGTAAGCTTTCCAAATGTTTCTTTCCCTTTTGATGCCTCTATGCCCCTGTAATTGCCTTTGGCGGCGCCAAAGGGGATTGAAAATAAACCTTTAATTTGTCTTTTTATTTTTGGATGCCACCAGTGCAGCTGTATTGGACTTTGGCACCCCTAAACGGTCTTTTAAGTAAAATTTTAATTTAGTCTCTTTCCCTTCAGATGCCACTATTCCCCTGTAAAGGCCTTTGAAGACGCCAAAGGGGATTTAGATTAATCCTTCAATTTTCCTCTAAGATTTTTGGATGCCTCCACGCAATTCTCTTGCCCTTTGGCATCCCCAAAGTGGCATTAAAGTAAGCTTTGCAGATGTTTCTTTCCCTTTTGATGCCTCTATGCCCCTGTAATTGCCTTTGGTGGCGCCAAAGGGGATTTAAAATAAAGCTTTAATTTGTCTTTTTATTTTTGGATGCCACCATGCAAAGGTATTGGACTTTGGCACCCCTAAACGGTCTTTTAAGTAAACTTTTAATTTGTCTCTTTCCCTTCAGATGCCACTATTCCCCTGTAAAGGCCTTTGAAGACGCCAAAGGGGATTTAGATTAATCCTTCAATTTTCCTCTAAATTTTTGGATGTCTCCAAGCAATTCTCTTGACCTTTGGCATCCCCAAAGTGGTATTAAAGTAAGCTTTCCAAATGTTTCTTTCCCTTTTGATGCCTCTATGCCCCTGTAATTGCCTTTGGCGGCGCCAAAGGGGATTTAAAATAAATCTTTAATTTGTCTTTTTATTTTTGGATGCCACCATGCAACTGTATTGGACTTTGGCACCCCAAACGGTATTTTAAGTAAACTTTTAATTAGGGTCTTTCCCTTTAGATGCCACTATTCCCCTGTAAAGGCCTTTGAAGACGCCAAAGGGGATTTAGATTAATCCTTCAATTTTCTCTAAATTTTTGGATGCCTCACGCAATTCTCTTGCCCTTTGGCATCCCCAAAGTGGCATTAAAGTAAGCTTTCCAAATGTTTCTTTCCCTTTTGATGCCTCTATGCCCCTGTAATTGCCTTTGGCGGCGCCAAAGGGGATTTAAAATAAATCTTTAATTTGTCTTTTTATTTTTGGATGCCACCATGCAAAGGTATTGGACTTTGGCACCCCTAAACGGTATTTTAAGTAAACTTTTAATTAGGTCTTTCCCTTCAGATGCCACTATTCCCCTGTAAAGGCCTTTGAAGACGCCAAAGGGGATTTAGATTAATCCTTCAATTTTCCTCTAAATTTTTTGATGTCTCCACGCAATTCTCTTGTCCTTTGGCACCACCAAAGTGGTATTAAGGTAAGCTTTCGAAATGTTTCTTTCCCTTTTGATGCCTCCCTTCCCCTGTAATTGCCTTTGGCGGCGCCAAAGGGGATTTAAACTAAATCTTTAATTTGTCTTTTTGTTTTCGGATGCCACCATGCAAAGGTATTAGACTTTGGCACCCCTAAACGGTCTGTTAAGTAAACTTTTAAATTGTCTCTTTCAATTCAGATGCCACTATTACCCTGTAAAGGCCTTTGAAGACGCCAAAGGGGATTTAGATTAATCCTTCAATTTTCCCCTAAATTTTTTGATGTCTCCACGCAATTCTCTTGCCCTTTGGCATCACCAAAGTGGTATTAAAGTAAGCTTTCGAAATGTTTCTTTCCCTATTGATGCCTCTATGCCCCTGTAATAGCCTTTGGCAGCGCCAAAGGGGATTGAAAATAAACCTTTAATTTGTCTTTTTGTTTTTGGATGCCACCATGCAAAGGTATTAGACTTTGGCACCCCAAAACGGTCTGTTAAGTAAACTTTTAATTTGTCTCTTTCCCTTCAGATGCCACTATTACCCTGTAAAGGCCTTTGAAGACGCCAAAGGGGATTTAGATTAATCCTTCAATTTTTCTCTAAATTTTTGGATGCCTCACCGCAATTGTCTTGACCTTTGGCATCCCCAAAGTGGCATTAAAGTAATCTTTCCAAATGTTTCTTTCCCTTATGATGCCTCTATGCCCCTGTAATTGCCTTTGGCAGCGCCAAAGGGGATTGAAAATAAACCTTTAAATTGTCTTTTTAATTTTGGATGCCACCGTGCAGCTGTATTGGACTTTGGCACCCCTAAACTGTCTTTTATATAAAATTCTAATTTATCTCTTTCCCTTCAGATGCCACTACTCCCCTCTAAAGGACTTTGAAGACGCCAAATGGGATTTAGATTAATCCTTCAATTTTCCTCTAAGATTTTGGATGCCTCCACGCAATTCCCTTGCACTTTGGCATCCCCAAAGTGGCATTAAGGTAAGCTTTGCAGATGCTTCTTTCCCTATTGGTGCCTCTATGCCCCTGTAATTGCCTTTGGTGGCGCCAAAGGGGATTTAAACTAAAGCTTTAATTTTTCTATTTATTTTTGGATGCCACCATGCAAAGGTATTGGACTTTGGCACCCCTAAACGGTCTTTTAAGTAATCTTTTAATTTGTCTCTTTCCCTTCAGATGCCACTATTCCCCTGTAAATGCCTTTGAAGACGCCAAAGGGGAGTTAGATTAATCCTTCAATTTTCCTATAAATTTTTAGAAGTGTCCATGCAATTCTCTTGCCCTTTGGCATACCCAAAGTGGCATTAAAGTAAGCTTTCCAAATGTTTCTTTCCCTTTTGATGCCTCTATGCCCCTGTAATTGCCTTTAGCGGCGCCAAAGGGGATTTAAAATAAACCTTTAATTTGTCTTTTTATTTTTGGATGCCACCATTCAACTGTATTGGACTTTGGCACCCCCAAAGGGTATTTTAAGTAAACTTTTAATTAGGGTCTTTCCTTTTAGATTCCACTATTCCCCTGTAAAGGCCTTTGAAGACGCCAAAGGGGAGTTAGATTAATCATTCAATTTTCCTCTAATTTTTTCGATGCGTCCATGCAATTCTCTTGCCCTTTGGCATCCCCAAAGTGGCATTAAAGTAAGCTTTCCAAATGTTTCTTTCCCTTTTGATGCCTCTATGCCCCTGTAATTGCCTTTGGCAGCGCTAAAGGGGATTTAAAATAAACCTTTAATTTGTATTTTTATTTTTGGATGCCACCATGCAACTGTATTGGACTTTGGCACCCCCAAAGGGTATTTTAAGTAAACTTTTAATTAGGGTCTTTCCCTTTAGATGCCACTATTCCCCTGTAAAGGCCTTTGAAGACGCCAAAGGGGATTTAGATTAATCCTTCAATTTTCCTCTAAATTTTTGGATGTCTCCACGCAATTCTCTTCCCCTTTGGCATCACCAAAGTGGTATTAAAGTAAGCTTTCGAAATGTTTCTTTCCCTTATGATGCCTCTATGCCCCTGTAATTGCCTCTGGCGGCGCCAAAGGGGATTGAAAATAAAACTTTAATTTGTCTTTTTAATTTTGGATGCCTCCGTACAGCTCTATTGGACTTTGGCACCCCTAAACGGTCTTTTATATAAGATTTTAATTTATCTCTTTCCCTTCAGATGCCACTACTCCCCTGTAAAGGCCTTTGAAGACGCCAAAGGGGATTTAGATTAATCCTTCAATTTTCGTCTAAGATTTTGGATGCCTCCACGCAATTCCCTTGCACTTTGGCATCCCCAAAGTGGCATTAAGGTAAGCTTTGCAGATGTTTCTTTCCCTATTGGTGCCTCTATGCCCCTGTAATTGCCTTTGGTGGCGCCAAAGGGGATTTAAAATAAACCTTTAATTTGTCTTTTTATTTTTGGATGCCACCATGCAAAGGTATTGGACTTTGGCACCCCTAAACGGTCTTTTAAGTAATCTTTTAATTTGTCTCTTTCCCTTCAGATGCCACTATTCCCCTGTAAATGCCTTTGAAGACGCCAAAGGGGAGTTAGATTAATCCTTCAATTTTCCTCTAAATTTTTAGAAGTGTCCATGCAATTCTCTTGCCCTTTGGCATCCCCAAAGTGGCATTAAAGTAAGCTTTCGAAATGTTTCTTTCCGTTTTGGTGCCTCTATGTCCCTGTAATTGTCTTTGGCGGCGCTAAAGGGGATTTAAAATAAACCTTTAATTTATCTTTCTATTTTTGGATGCCACCATGCAAAGGTATTGGACTTTGGCACCCCTAAACGGTCTTTTAAGTAAACTTTTAATTTGTCTCCTTCCCTTCAGATGCCACTATTCCCCTGTAAAATCATTTCAAGACTCCAAAGGGGATTTATATTAATCCTTCAATTTTCCTCTAAATTTTTCGATGCGCCCATGCAATTCTCTTGCCCTTTGGCATCCCCAAAGTGGCATTAAAGTAAGCTTTCCAAATGTTTCTTTCCCTTTTGATGCCTCTATGCCCCTGTAATTGCCTTTGGCGGCGCCAAAGGGGATTTAAAATAAACCTTTAATTTGTCTTTTTATTTTTGGATGCCACCATGCAACTGTATTGGACTTTGGCACCCCCAAAGGGTATTTTAAGTAAACTTTTAATTAGGGTCTTTCCTTTAGATGCCACTATTCCCCTGTAAAGGCCTTTGAAGACGCCAAAGGGGATTTAGATTAATCCTTCAATTTTCCTCTAATTTTTTCGATGCGTCCATGCAATTCTCTTGCCCTTTGGCATCCCCAAAGTGGCATTAAAGTAAGCTTTCGAAATGTTTCTTTCCCTTTTAATGCCTCTATGCCCCTGTAATTGCCTTTGGCGGCGCCAAAGGGGATTTAAACTAAATCTTTAATTTGTCTTTTTGTTTTTGGATGCCACCATGCAAAGGTATTAGACTTTGGCACCCCAAAACGGTCTGTTAAGTAAACTTTTGATTTGTCTCTTTCCCTTCAGATGCCACTATTACCCTGTAAAGGCCTTTGAAGACGCCAAAGGGGATTTAGATTAATCCTTCAATTTTGTTCTAAATTTTTGGATGCCTCACCGCAATTCTCTTGACCTTTGGCATCCCCAAAGTGGCATTAAAGTAAGCTTTCCAAATGTTTCTTTCCCTTTTGATGCCTCTATGCCCCTGTAATTGCCTTTGGCGGCGCCAAAGGGGATTTAAAATAAACCTTTAATTTGTCTTTTTATTTTTGGAAGCCACCATGCAACTGTATTGGACTTTGGCACCCCCAAAGGGTATTTTAAGTAAACTTTTAATTAGGGTCTTTCCCTTTAGATGCCACTATTCCCCTGTAAAGACCTTTGAAGACGCCAAAGGGGATTTAGATTAATCTTCAATTTTCCTCTAAATTTTTGGATGTCTCCACGCAATTCTCTTGCCCTTTGGCATCCCCAAAGTGGTATTAAAGTAAGCTTTCCAAATGTTTCTTTCCCTTTTGATGCCTCTATGCCCCTGCAGTTGCCTTTGGCGGCGCCAAAGGGGATTTAAACTAAATCTTTAATTTGTCTTTTTGTTTTTGGATGCCACCATGCAAAGGTATTAGACTTTGGCACCCCTAAACGGTCTGTTAAGTTAACTATTAATTTCTCTCTTTCCCTTCAGATGCCACTATTCCCCTGTAAAGGCCTTTGAAGACGCCAAAGGGGATTTAGATTAATCCTTCAATTTTTCTCTAAATTTTTGGATGCCTCACCGCAATTCTCTTGACCTTTGGCATCTCCAAAGTGGCATTAAAGTAAGCTTTCCAAATGTTTCTTTCCCTTATGATGCCTCTATGCCCCTGTAATTGCCTTTGGCGGCGCCAAAGGGGATTTAAAATAAACCTTTAATTTGTCTTTTTATTTTTGGATGCCACCATGCAACTGTATTGGACTTTGGCACCCCCAAAGGGTATTTTAAGTAAACTTTTAATTAGGGTCTTTCCTTTTAGATGCCACTATTCCCCTGTAAAGGCCTTTGAAGACGCCAAAGGCGAGTTAGATTAATCCTTCAATTTTCCTCTAATTTTTTCGATGCGTCCATGCAATTCTCTTGCCCTTTGGCATCCCCAAAGTGGCATTAAAGTACGCTTTCCAAATGTTTCTTTCCCTTTTGATGCCTCTATGCCCCTGTAATTACCTTTGGCGCCGCTAAAGGGGATTTAAAATAAAACTTTAATTTGTCTTTTTATTTGTGGATGCCACCATGCAACTGTATTGGACTTTGGCACCCCCAAAGGGTATTTTAAGTAAACTTTTAATTAGGGTCTTTCCCTTTAGATGCCACTATTCCCCTGTAAAGGCCTTTGAAGACGCCAAAGGGGATTTAGATTAATCCTTAAGTTTTCCTCTAATTTTTTTGATGTCTCCACGCAATTCTCTTGCCCTTTGGCATCACCAAAGTGGTATTAAAGTAAGCTTTCGAAATGTTTCTTCCCCTTTTAATGCCTCTATGCCCCTGTAATTGCCTTTGGCGGCGCCAAAGGGGATTTAAACTAAATCTTTAATTTCTCTTTTTGTTTTTGGATGCCACCATGCAAAGGTATTAGACTTTGGCACCCCAAAACGGTCTGTTAAGTAAACTTATGATTTGTCTCTTTCCCTTCAGATGCCACTATTACCCTGTAAAGGCCTTTGAAGACGCCAAAGGGGAGTTAGATTAATCATTCAATTTTTCTCTAAATTTTTGGATGCCTCACCGCAATTCTCTTGACCTTTGGCATCCCCAAAGCGGCATTAAAGTAAGCTTTCCAAATGTTTCTTTCCCTTATGATGCCTCTATGCCCCTATAATTGCCTTTGGCGGCGCCAAAGGGGATTGAAAAAAAACCTTTAATTTATCTTTTTAATTTTGGATGCCTCCGTGCAGCTGTATTGGACTTTGGCACCCCTAAACGGTCTTTTATATAAAATTTTAATTTATCTCTTTCCCTTCAGATGCCACTACTCCCCTCTAAAGGACTTTGAAGACTCCAAAGGGGATTTACATTAATCCTTCAATTTTCCTCTAAATTTTTGGATGTCTACACGCAATTCCCTTCCACTTTGGCATCCCCAAAGTGGCATTAAGGTAAGCTTTGCAGATGCTTCTTTCCCTATTGGTGCCTCTATGCACCTGTAATTGCCTTTGGTGGCGCCAAAGGGGATTTCAACTAAAGCTTTAATTTGTCTTTTTATTTTTGGATGCCACCATGCAAAGGTATTGGACTTTGGCACCCCTAAACGGTCTTTTAAGTAAACTTTTAATTTGTCTCTTTCCCTTCAGATGCCACTATTCCCCTGTAAAGGCCTTTGAAGACGCCAAAGGGGAGTTAGATTAATCCTTCAATTTTCCTCTAAATTTTTCGAGTGCTCCATGCAATTCTCTTGCCCTTTGGCATCCCCAAAGTGGCATTAAAGTAAGCTTTCCAAATGTTTCTTTCCCTTTTGATGCCTCTATGCCCCTGTAATTGCCTTTGGCGGCGCCAAAGGGGATTTAAAATAAACCTTTAATTTGTCTTTTTATTTTTGGATGCCACCATGCAACTGTATTGGACTTTGGCACCCCCAAAGGGTATTTTAAGTAAACTTTTAATTAGGGTCTTTCCCTTTAGATGCCACTATTCCCCTGTAAAGGCCTTTGAAGACGCCAAAGGGGATTTAGATTAATCCTTCAATTTTCCTCTAAATTTTTGGATGTCTCCACGCAATTCTCTTGCCCTTTGGCATCCCCAAAGTGGTATTAAAGTAAGCTTTCCAAATGTTTCTTTCCCTTTTGATGCCTCTATGCCCCTGTAATTGCCTTTGGCGGCGCCAAAGGGGATTTAAACTAAATCTTTAATTTGTCTTTTTATTTTTGGATGCCACCATGCAAAGGTATTGGACTTTGGCACCCCTAAAGGTCTTTTAAGTAAACTTTTAATTTGTCTCTTTCCCTTCAGATGCCACTATTCCCCTGTAAAGGCCTTTGAAGACGCCAAAGGGGATTTAGATTAATCCTTCAATTTTCTCTAAATTTTTGGATGCCTCACCGCAATTCTCTTGACCTTTGGCATCTCCAAAGTGGCATTAAAGTAAGCTTTCCAAATGTTTCTTTCCCTTTTGATGCCTCTATGCCCCTGTAATTGCCTTTGGCGGCGCCAAAGGGGATTTAAAATAAACCTTTAATTTGTCTTTTTATTTTTGGATGCCACCATGCAACTGTATTGGACTTTGGCACCCCCAAAGGGTATTTTAAGTAAACTTTTAATTAGGGTCTTTCCCTTTAGATGCCACTATTCCCCTGTAAAGGCCTTTGAAGACGCCAAAGGGGAGTTAGATTAATCCTTCAATTTTCCTCTAATTTTTTCGATGCGTCCATGCAATTCTCTTGCCCTTTGGCATCCCCAAAGTGGCATTAAAGTAAGCTTTCCAAATGTTTCTTTCCCTTTTGATGCCTCTATGCCCCTGTAATTGCCTTTGGCGGCGCTAAAGGGGATTTAAAATAAACCTTTAATTTGTCTTTTTATTTTTGGATGCCACCATGCAACTGTATTGGACTTTGGCACCCCCAAAGGGTATTTTAAGTAAACTTTTAATTAGGGTCTTTCCCTTTAGATGCCACTATTCCCCTGTAAAGGCCTTTGAAGACGCCAAAGGGGATTTAGATTAATCCTTCAATTTTCCTCTAAATTTTTTGATGTCTCCACGCAATTCTCTTGCCCTTTGGCATCACCAAAGTGGTATTAAAGTAAGCTTTCGAAATGTTTCTTTCCCTTTTAATGCCTCTATGCCCCTGTAATTGCCTTTGGCGGCGCCAAAGGGGATTTAAACTAAATCTTTAATTTGTCTTTTTGTTTTTGGATGCCACCATGCAAAGGTATTAGACTTTGGCACCCCAAAACGGTCTGTTAAGTAAACTTTTGATTTGTCTCTTTCCCTTCAGATGCCACTATTACCCTGTAAAGGCCTTTGAAGACGCCAAAGGGGATTTAGATTAATCCTTCAATTTTTCTCTAAATTTTTGGATGCCTCACCGCAATTCTCTTGACCTTTGGCATCCCCAAAGTGGCATTAAAGTAAGCTTTCCAAATGTTTCTTTCCCTTATGATGCCTCTATGCCCCTGTAATTGCCTTTGGCGGCGCCAAAGGGGATTGAAAATAAACCTTTAATTTGTCTTTTTAATTTTGGATGCCTCCGTGCAGCTGTATTGGACTTTGGCACCCCTAAACGGTCTTTTATATAAAATTTTAATTTATCTCTTTCCCTTCAGATGCCACTACTCCCCTGTAAAGGCCTTTGAAGACGCCAAAGGGGATTTAGATTAATCCTTCAATTTTCCTCTAAGATTTTGGATGCCTCCACGCAATTCCCTTGCACATTGGCATCCCAAATGTGGCATTAAGGTAAGCTTTGCAGATGCTTCTTTCCCTATTGGTGCCTCTATGCCCCTGTAATTGCCTTTGGTGGCGCCAAAGGGGATTTAAACTAAAACTTTAATTTGTCTTTTTATTTTTGGATGCCACCATGCAAAGGTATTGGACTTTGGCACCCCTAAACGGTCTTTTAAGTAAACTTTTAATTTGTCTCTTTCCCTTCAGATGCCACTATTCCCCTGTAAAGGCCTTTGAAGACGCCAAAGGGGATTTAGATTAATCCTTCAATTTTCCTCTAAATTTTTCGAAGTGTCCATGCAATTCTCTTGCCCTTTGGCATCCCCAAAGTGGCATTAAAGTAAGCTTTCCAAATGTTTCTTTCCCTTTTGATGCCTCTATGCCCCTGTAATTGCCTTTGGCGGCGCCAAAGGGGATTTAAAATAAACCTTTAATTTGTCTTTTTATTTTTGGATGCCACCATGCAACTGTATTGGACTTTGGCACCCCCAAAGGGTATTTTAAGTAAACTTTTAATTAGGGTCTTTCCCTTTAGATGCCACTATTCCCCTGTAAAGGCCTTTGAAGACGCCAAAGGGGATTTAGATTAATCTTCAATTTTCCGCTAAATTTTTGATGTCTCCACGCAATTCTCTTGCCCTTTGGCATCCCCAAAGTGGCATTAAAGTAAGCTTTCGAAATGTTTCTTTCCCTTTTGATGCCTCTATGCCCCTGTAATTGCCTTTGGCGGCGCCAAAGGGGATTTAAAATAAACCTTTAATTTGTCTTTTTATTTTTGGATGCCACCATGCAACTGTATTGGACTTTGGCACCCCCAAAGGGTATTTTAAGTAAACTTTTAATTAGGGTCTTTCCCTTTAGATGCCACTATTTCCCTGTAAAGGCCTTTGAAGACGCCAAAGGGGATTTAGATTAATCCTTCAATTTTCATCTAAATTTTTTGATGTCTCCACGCAATTCTCTTGCCCTTTGGCATCACCAAAGTGGTATTAAAGTAAGCTTTCGAAATGTTTCTTTCCCTTTTGATGCCTCTATGCCCCTGTAATTGCCTTTGGCGGCGCCAAAGGGGATTTAAACTAAATCTTTAATTTGTCTTTTTGTTTTTGGATGCCACCATGCAAAGGTATTAGACTTTGGCACCCCAAAACGGTCTGTTAAGTAAACTTTTGATTTGTCTCTTTCCCTTCAGATGCCACTATTACCCTGTAAAGGCCTTTGAAGACGCCAAAGGGGATTTAGATTAATCCTTCAATTTTTCTCTAAATTTTTGGATGCCTCACCGCAATTCTCTTGACCTTTGGCATCCCCAAAGTGGCATTAAAGTAAGCTTTCCAAATGTTTCTTTCCCTTATGATGCCTCTATGCCCCTGTAATTGCCTTTGGCGGCGCCAAAGGGGATTGAAAATAAACCTTTAATTTGTCTTTTTAATTTTGGATGCCTCCGTGCAGCTGTATTGGACTTTGGCACCCCTAAACGGTCTTTTATATAAAATTTTAATTTATCTCTTTCCCTTCAGATGCCACTACTCCCCTGTAAAGGCCTTTGAAGACGCCAAAGGGGATTTAGATTAATCCTTCAATTTTCCTCTAAGATTTTGGATGTCTCCACGCAATTCCCTTGCACTTTGGCATCCCCAAAGTGGCATTAAGGTAAGCTTTGCAGATGCTTCTTTCCCTATTGGTGCCTCTATGCACCTGTAATTGCCTTTGGTGGCGCCAAAGGGGATTTAAACTAAAACTTTAATTTGTCTTTTTATTTTTGGATGCCACCATGCAAAGGTATTGGACTTTGGCACCCCTAAACGGTCTTTTATATAAAATTTTAATTTATCTCTTTCCCTTCAGATGCCAC
>NC_092284.1:12968234-12989104 GCF_036320965.1 Panulirus ornatus
AAGTTTACTTAACAGACCGTTTAGGGGTGTCAAAGTCGAATACCTTTGCATGGTGGCATTTAAAAATAAAAAGAATAATTAAAGCTTTAGTATAAATCCCCTTTGGTGCCACCAAAGGCAATTACAGGGTCATAGAGGCATCAAAAGGGAAAGAAACATTTCGAAAGCTTACTTTAATACCACTTTGGGGATGCCAAAGGGCAAGAGATTGCGTGGAGACATCCAAAAATTTAGAGGAAAATTGAAGGATTAATCTAAATCCCCTTTGGCGTCTTCAAAGGCCTTTACAGGGGAATAGTGGCATCTAAAGGGAAAGACCCTAATTAAAAGTTTACTTAAAATACCCTTTGGGGGTGCTAAAGTCCAATACAGTTGCATGGTGGCATCCAAAAATAAAAAGACAAATTAAAGGTTAGGTTAGGTTAGGTTAGGTTAGGTTAGGTTAGGTTAGGTTAGGTTAGGAGGTGCATCAGAAGACAACCTGGAGGTACAGCAGAAGACAACCTGGAAGTGCAGGAGGCAGACTGGAGTTTTCAGCAAAAGACCTGAAGGTGCAGCAGAAGAGAACCTGGAGGTACAGCATAGGACAGTCTGAAAGTACAGCAGAAGGCAACTTGGAGGTATATCAGAAGACAACCTTGAGATGCAGCAGAAGACAACCTAGAAGTACAGCAGATGACAACCTGGAGGTACAGCAGCAGACAACGTATAGGTGCAGCAGCAGACAAACTGGAGGTGCAGCAGGAAAAAACTTGGAGGTGAAGCAAACAGTTTGAAGGTACAGCAAAAGACAACCTAGAGGTACAGCAGAAGACAACCTGAAGGTGAATCAAACAGCTTAAAGGTACAGCAGAAGGCAGCCATGAGGTACAGTAAAAGAGAACCTGGCGAAACAACAGAGCACAACCTGGAGGTGCAGCAGAAGATAACCCCAAGGCACAGCGGAAGACATGGAGGTACAGCAGAGCACAACCTAGATGTACAAGAGAAGATAACCTGGAGGTACAGGATCATGCAACCTGTAAGTGCAGCAGAAGATAACCTGAGTGTGGAGCAGAGGAAAACCTGGATTTACAGCAGAAGACAGCCTGGAGGTGCATCAGAAGACAACCTGGAGGTACAGGAGAAGAAAAGCTGGAGGTACAGCAGTATAAACATTTAAGTGTAGCAGAAGACAACCTGCAGGTGGAGCAGAGGACGGCCTAGAGGTACAGCAGCAGACAACCTGGAATTACAGCAGAAGACAACCTGGAGGTGCAGGAGAAACAAACCTGGAGGTGAAGCAAACAGCTTGAAGGTACAGCACAAGACAACCTAGTGGTACAGCAGTATAAAACCTGTAAGCGCAGCAGAAGATAACTTGAATGTGGAGCAGAGGATAAGCTCGAGTTACAGCCGAAGACAACCTGGAGGTGCATTAGACGACAACCTGGAGGTACAGGAGTAGAAAACCTGGAGGTACAGCAGAAGACAACCTGAAGTTGGAGCACAAGACAACCTGAAGATTCAGTAGAAGACAACCTGAAGATTCAGCATAAGACAACCTGAAGATTCAGCAGAAGACAACCTGAAGATTCAGCAGAAGACAACCTGAAGATTCAGCAGAAGACAACCTGAAGATTCAGCATAAGACAACCTGAAGATTCAGCAGAAGACAACCTGAAGATTCAGCAGAAGACAACCTGAAGATTCAGCAGAAGACAACCTGAAGATTCAGCAGAAGACAACCAGGAGATACAGCAGCAGACAACCTGAAGATGGAGCAGTATATAACCAGGAGATACAGCAGCAGACAACTTGGAAGTAAAGCAGAAGACAACCTGGAGGTACAGCGGAAAACAACATTAATGTACAGCAGAGGACAACTTGGAGGTTCAAAAGAAGCCAACCTGGAAGTGCAGGAGGCAGACTGGAGTTTTCAGCAAAAGACCTGAAGGTGCAGCAGAAGAGAACCTGGAGGTACAGCATAGGACAGTCTGAAAGTACAGCAGAAGGCAACTTGGAGGTATATCAGAAGACAACCTTGAGATGCAGCAGAAGACAACCTAGAAGTACAGCAGATGACAACCTGGAGGTACAGCAGCAGACAACGTGTAGGTGCAGCAGTAGACAAATTGGAGGTGCAGCAGGAAAAAACTTGGAGGTGAAGCAAATAGTTTGAAGGTACAGCAAGAGACAACCTAGAGGTACAACAGAAGACAACCTGAAGGTGAATCAAACTGCTTAAAGGTACAGCAGAAGACAGCCATGAGTTACAGTTAAAGACAACCTGGAGAAACAGCAGAGCACAACCTGGAGGTACAGCAGAAGATAACCCCGAGGTACAGCGGAAGACAACATGGAGGTACAGGAGAGCACAACCTAGATGTACAGCAGAAGATAACCTGGAGGTACAGCATCATACAACCTGTAAGTGTTAGCAGAAGATAACCTGAGTGTGGAGAAGAGGAAAACCTGGAGTTACAGCAGAAGACAGCCTGGAGGTGCATCAGAAGACAACATGGAGGTACAGGAGAAGAAAAGCTGGAGGTACAGAAGCATAAAACCTGTAAGTGTAGCAGAAGACAACCTGAAGGTGGAGCAGAGGACAACCAGGAAGTGCAGCAGAAGACAACCAGAAGATGGAGCACAAGACAACCTGGAGGTGGAATAGATGTCAATTTAGAGGTAGAAAAGAGCTCAACCTGAAGGTACAGCAGAAGACAAGCTGTAGGTGGAGCAGACTAACTGGAGGTACAGCAGAAAATGACTTGAATGTAGAGCAGAGGACAACTTGGAGGTTCAACAGAAAAGAACCTGGAAGTACAGCAGACGACAACCTGGAGGTGCAGCAGAGGACAACCTGAAGATACAGCAGAAGACAACCTGGAGGTACAGCAGAAGACAACCTGGAAGTGCAGGAGGCAGACTGGAGTTTTCAGCAAAGACCTGAAGGTGCAGCAGAAGAGAACCTGGAGGTACAGCATAGGACAGTCTGAAAGTACAGCAGAAGGCAACTTGGAGGTATATCAGAAGACAACCTTGAGATGCAGCAGAAGACAACCTAGAAGTACAGCAGATGACAACCTGGAGGTACAGCAGCAGACAACGTATAGGTGCAGCAGCAGACAAACTGGAGGTGCAGCAGGAAAAAACTTGGAGGTGAAGCAAATAGTTTGAAGGTACAGCAAAAGACAACCTAGAGGTACAGCAGAAGACAACCTGAAGGTGAATCAAACAGCTTAAAGGTACAGCAGAAGGCAGCCATGAGGTACAGTAAAAGAGAACCTGGAGAAACAACAGAGCACAACCTGGAGGTGCAGCAGAAGATAACCCCAAGGCACAGCGGAAGACATGGAGGTACAGCAGAGCACAACCTAGATGTACAAGAGAAGATAACCTGGAGGTACAGGATCATACAACCTGTAAGTGCAGCAGAAGATAACCTGAGTGTGGAGCAGAGGAAAACCTGGATTTACAGCAGAAGACAGCCTGGAGGTGCATCAGAAGACAACCTGGAGGTACAGAAGAAAAGCTGGAGGTACAGCAGTATAAACATGTAAGTGTAGCAGAAGACAACCTGCAGGTGGAGCAGAGGACGGCCTAGAGGTACAGCAGCAAAGAACCTGGAATTACAGCAGATGACAACCTGGAGGTGCAGCAGAAACAAACCTGGAGGTGAAGCAAACAGCTTGAAGGTACAGCACAAGACAACCTAGTGGTACAGCAGTATACAACCTGTAAGCGCAGCAGAAGATAACTTGAATGTGGAGCAGAGGATAACCTCGAGTTACAGCCGAAGACAACCTGGAGGTGCATCAGACGACAACCTGGAGGTACAGGAGTAGAAAACCTGGAGGTACAGCAGAAGACAACCTGAAGGTGCAGCAGAAGACAACCTGAAGATGCAGCAGAAGACAACCTGAAGATGCAGCAGAAGACAACCTGAAGATGCAGCAGAAGACAACCTGAAGATACAGCAGAAAATAACCTGAAGGTAAAGCAGAAGACAACCTGGAGGTGCAGCAGACAAACTGGAGGTACAGCAGAAAACAACTTGATTGTACAACAGAGGACAACTTGGAGGTTCAACAGAAGACAATCTGGAAGTGCAGGAGACAGACTGGAGGCTTAGCAAAAAACCTGAAGGTGCAGCAGAAGAGAACCTGGATGTACAGCAGAGGACAATATGGAATTACAGAAGAAGACAACCTGGAAATGCAGCAGAAGACAACCTAGAGGTACAGCAGATGAGAACCTGGAGGTATAGCAGCAGACAACCTGGAAGTACAGCAGAAGAAAACCTGTAGGTGCAGCAGCAGACAACGTGGAGGTGTTGCAGAAAAAAACCTGGAGGTGAAGCAAACAGCTTGAATATACAGCAGAAGACAACCTGAAGGTGAATCAAACAGCTTGAAGGTACAGCAGAAGACAACCCCGAGGTACAGCAGAAGATAACCTGGAGGTACAACAGAAGACAGCATGGAGGTACAGTAGAGCACAACCAGGAGGTACAGTATCAGACAACCTGGAGGTATGTATCAGACAACCTGGAGGTATATCAGCAGACAACATGAAGGTACAGCAGTATACAACCTGTAAGTGCAGCAGAAGATGACCTGAAGTGGAGCAGAGGACAACTTGGAAGTACAGCAGAAGGCAACCTGAAGTTGGAGCAGAGGATATCTTAGAAATACAGCAGAAGACAACCTTAAAGTGCATCAAACTAACTGGAGGTACAGCAGAAAGCAACTTGAATATACAGCAGAGGACAATTTGGAGGTTCAATAGAAGACAACCTGGAAGTGCAGGAGACAGACTAGAGGTTCAGTAAAAGACCTGAAGGTGCAGCAGAAGAGAACCTGGAGGTACAACAGAGGAGAACCTGGAAGTATAGCAGAAGACAACTTGGAGGTACAGTAGAAGACAACCTGGATATGCAGCAGAAGACAACCTAGCGGTACAACAGAGGACAACCTAGAGGTACAGCAGCAGACATCCTGGAAGTACAGCAGAAGAAAACCTGTAGATACAGCAGAAGACAACCTGGAGATGCAGCAGATAAAAATCTGGAGGTGAAGGAAACAGTTTGAAGGCACAGCAGAAGACAACCTAGAGGTACAGCATCCGACAACCTAGAAGTACAGCAGAAGACATCCTGGAGGTGCAGCAGACATAAACCTGGAGGTGAAGCAAACAGCTTGAAGGTACAGCAGAAGACAACCTAGAGGTACAGCACTATACAACTTGTAAGTGCAGCAGAAGATACCCTGAAGGTGGAACAGAGGATAACCTAGAGTTACATCCGAAGACAATCTGAAGATGGAGGAGAAGACAACCTGAAGGTGAAGCAGAGGACAACCTGGAGGTGCATCAGTAGACAACCTGGAGGTACAGGAGAAGAAAACCTGTAAGTGTTGCTGAAGACAACCTGAAGGTGGAGCGGAGGATAACCTAGATGTACAGCAGAAGACAATCTGGAGGTACAGCAGAAGACAGCCTCGAGGCACAGTAAAAGACAACCTGGAGGTACAGTAGAAGCAAAACCTGGAGGTGAAGCAAACAGCTTGAAGGTACAGCAGAAGACAACCTGAAGGTACATCAGAGCACAGCCTGGAGGTGCTGCAGAAGAGAAACCTGGAGTTGAAGGAAACAGCTTGAAGGTACAGCAGAAGACAACCTGAAAGTACATCAGAGGACAACCTGGAGGTGGAACAGAAGACATCCTGGAGGTACAGCAGAGCACAACCTGGAGGTACAGCAGCAGACAACCTGTAGGTACAGCAGCAGACGACCTGGAGGTACAGCAGCAGACGACCTGGAGGTACAGCAGAAGAAGACCTGTAGGTACAGTAGAAGAATACCTGGAGGCACAGTAGAAGACGACCTGTAGGTACAGTAGAAGACAACCTGGAGGTACAGTAAAAGATAACCTGAAGGCACAGGACAAGACGACCTGTAGGTACAGTAGATGACCTCTAGGCATAGAAGACGACCTGTAGGTACAGTAGAAGACAACCTGTGGGTAGAGTAGAAGATGACCTGTGGGTAAAGTAGAAGACAACCTGGAGGTACAGTAAAAGATGACCTGTAGGTACAGTAGTAGACGACCTGTAGGTACAGTAGAAGACAGAGGTAAAGTAGAAGATGACCTGTAAGTACAGTAGAAGACGACCTGTGGGTACAGTAGAAGACGACCTGTAGGTACACTAGAAGACGACCTGTAGGTACACTAGAAGACGACCTGTAGGTACAGTAGAAGACGACCTGTAGGTACAATAGAAGACGACCTGTAGGTACAATAGAAGACGACCTGTAGGTACAGCAGAATACAACCTGTAGGTACAGCAGAATACGAAGATTAGGTACAGCAGAAGATGACCAGTAGTTACAGCGAAACACAACCTACAGGTACCGTTGAGGACATACTGTAGGTTCAATAAGAGGCAACAGGTTACTATATAGTAAGGCATATCAAGGGGTCATAAATAATGGCAGTATTGTTGAAAAAAAAAAGAATTATCATTATATAAGATCCCATCTTATAACACGTTATAGGATACTATAAAGAGACTTAATATAAACCTTATACCACGAAACATATGAAAAACGTACACGTGAGTGAAATCCACTGGTCTAAAAGATAATGATAGACTCAGCCTATGTAACGCAGCACAGGAGGAAACATTAACAAAGAGTGAA
This sequence comes from Panulirus ornatus, assembly GCF_036320965.1. Lineage (NCBI taxonomy): Eukaryota > Metazoa > Arthropoda > Malacostraca > Decapoda > Palinuridae > Panulirus > Panulirus ornatus. Next base: position 12,974,916 of record NC_092284.1, read on the forward strand.
CTGTAAGAAATATATGATCAAATCTTCCTAACATTTCTATGCTGACGTCAAAACCATTTTGAAGTCGACGTCATCAGGCCGACCTAATCATGGAACAGTGACGTCAGAACATCAGGTGACGTCACCAACATATATAAATACAACGTGTAAAAAAAATTGAGATGAAAACTTGGGCTGGAATCCAGAAGTGTGTTAACAGGTCTGAGGCCTACGACTCCCACCCTCCCACGGTCTCGGTGTCTCCATTTACTTCATCCTACCAACCAAATATGTTGACGTCTTTTCTGATAATATACTCTCTATATCAGATAAAATTATCTATTTCTTCATCAAAATGGTCATACAAAGTTCATTAAGAGTTTCTTTTAAATAGACGTATATGAAAAAGTAAATATCTCGATACGTAATCACGTAATCAAAGTATATTCTTTATGCTCATATGTAAAAATGTACAGCTTCTACGTAATGTATAGATAACATAACTATTCACTCGTATCGTCTATAAATTTCACCAGAAGTAAAGCATAATAAAGATTTGACGATGAATCTATATGGCAACAACTCCACCCACTTGCGTCCTGGGTTTCGTTCAGTGATTCACCGCCAGCGTCAAACATGTCTTATGATTTCAACGAAAACTTACTTACCTCGTCCAGGTCATGCAGCGTCCTCAGTATGACTTGTTATCCAAATGTATAGCAGTATAATACTTTGACCTCCATTTGGCTGCCTCTTGTGACGAACGCTTGTTTGTGTGTGATCTTCATGGCATCGACAACTGAATGTTTACACTCTCTGAATGTCTTGTACACCAGATGAAGACGCTTTAGGATAATTAGCCATTGTTCTTATATCCACTGGTATGTCGACAGTTCTCACACCGTAACACTGTCAAAAAAATGGGTTTAAAACCATTGTACAAACACAGACACACACTGGATAAATCCTTAAGCCACCATTGCTCTGGGTCAACTGACATAAACATCTGACGTCACATATTTGAACGACGGAGAATGTATTTGAGAAGGATAACTACCCTAGATTACTAAAGGTTTTATGAAGGCGTTAATATTGCCACCACTAAATCTATCTTATGGATAAGCTCGTAACTTGTAAAGGAGAACATGTAGAGAACGGTTAGGGTAAAAAAAAAGACTCTCCTAGGTGACATATTAAGTAAAATGTGCTTAATAGTAAAGCGAACTTATACTGATAATGAAGTGCTTTGATTTTGATCATTGTATTAATATGTGTACTATCTTTTATGGTGTTATTGTGACCATTAACACCACCTTTTCGAATATTTCAAATTTCGGTGGAACCTATCATCTCTGCCGAAAATATCAGAAAATGTCATCAGAGGAGATATCAGACGCAGAGCAGGTGATTATTGTAACGCTATCTGATCGCTGAGGTAGAGTTCTATATATCACTTTCATGATAGACTGGCACCACACTAGTCTAGGAGAGTAACATTTTCCATACTGATCTTTTTCGATTGGACAGATATGCCAGCGGCGTGATCAAAGCACTATCCTCTAGAGACGCAGATAACACGTATGACAGCCAGTGATAGAAAATATCAGAATTGAACTTAACACATGATACCTTATACCTGTGTTCACTTGTGGAGCCCCTGTGTGAGTTAAGCTACCTTGGGGCGCCAGGCACTATATTAAAACCATTAATTCCTCACACTTAAAGCATGAAATTATAACACTATACACAAATCCTATATAAGCTGATCACGGAATCGATAGCATGCTGGGTTAACTTATAGTAACGCTAATGCGGAATGCATGTTTCTAGATATTTTAATGTTTCGATCCCCTCCAGCATTTGGCGCCATAAGAGTCGCATGAATAATCAAAGCAACTCATATGTTAGGCAAAAGCACATCCAGTTGTGAAGTGTCTAGTTCACGAAGTGCATATAAAGGGTCTTGTCATCACATGTGACCTGCACTTTGTGCACTGAACATAATGAAGGATTCATCAGGATAGCAGTCCTCCAGGTCCTCTGGATATGCCTGTTGCAACCTTGCAGCCATTTGACGTATTTCAGTGGCATAAATTCCCTCAACAGTGCTCACGCTAGTCAGTACACCGATACTAGTATTGACAGCAGAATGAAACCTGTAAGTGTAGCAGAAGGCAACCTGAAGTTGGGGCAGAGGAGAACCTGGAGGTACAGCAGATGACAACCTGGTAGTATAGCAGAAGACAACCTGGAGGTACAGCAGATGACAACCTGGTAGTATAGCAGAAGACAACCTGGAGGTACAGCAGAAGACAACCTGGAGATGCAGCAGAAGACAACCTGGATATGCAGCAGAAGACAACCTGGATATGCAGCAGAAGACAACCTGGAGGTACAGCAGAAGACAACCTGTAGGTGCAGCAGAAGACGACCTGGAGATACAGCAGAAAAAAACGTGAAGGTCAAACAAACAGCTTGAAGGTACAGCAGAAGACAACCTAGAGGTACAGCAGAAGACAACCTCAAAGTGAATCAAACATCTTGAAGGTACAGCAGAAGACACTCTTCACCTGGAGGCATAGCAGAAGATAACCTTGAGGTGCAGCAAAAAGCTTGAAGATATAGCAGAAGACAACCTGAAAGCGAAGCAAACAGCTTGAAGGTACAGCAGAAGACAGCCTAGAGGTACAGCAAAAGACAACCTGAAGGTACAGCAGAAGAGAACCTGGAGTTACAGCAGAGGACAACTTGTAAGTACAGCAGAAGACAGCTTGAAGGAGCAGCAGAGCACAACCTGGAGGTACAGCAGAAGATAACCTGGAGGTACAGCAGTATGCAACCTGTAAGCGCAGCAGAAGATAACCTGAATGTGGAGCAGAGGATAACCTGGAGTTACAGACGAAGACAACCTGGAGTTACATCAGAAGACAACCTGGAGGTAGAGATGAAGAAAACCTGGAGGTACAGCAGAATAATACCTGTAAGTGTAGCAGAAGACAACCTGAAGGTGGAGCAGAGGACAACCTGCAGGTACAGCAGAAGACAACCTGGAGGTGCAGCAGAACACAACCTTGAGGTATAGCAGACAAACTGGAGGTACAGCAGAAAGCAACTTGAATGTACAGCAAATGAATACTTGAAGGTTCAACAGAAGACAACCTGGAAGTGCAGGAGACAGACTGAAGGTTCAGCAAAAGACCTGAGGGTGCAGCAGAAGAGAACCTGGAGGAAGAGGAGAGGACAACCTGGAGGTTCAGCAGATGACAACCTGGTAGTACAGCAGAAGACAACCTGGAGGTACCGCAGAAGACAACCTGGAGATGCAGCAGAAGACATCCTAGAGGCACAGCAGAAGACAACTTGGAGGTACAGCAAAAGACAACCTGTAGGTGCAGCAGAAGACGACCTGGAGGTAAAGCAGAAAAAAAACCTGAAGGTGAAGCAAACAGCTTGAAGTTACAGCACAAGACAACCTAGAGGTACAGCAGAAGACAACCTGAAAGTGAATCAAACAGCCTGAAGGTACAGCAGAAGAGAGCCTTGAGGTACAGCAAAAGACAACCTGAAGGTACAGCAGAGGACATCCTGGAAGTACAGCAGACGACAACTTGGAGGAACAGCAGAGCACAACCTGGAGGTACAGCAGAAGATAACCTGGAGGTACAGCAGTATACAACCTGTAAGCGCAGAAGAAGATAACCTGAATGTGGAGCAGAGGATAACCTGGAGTTACAGACGAAGACAACCTGGAGTTACATCAGAAGACAACCTGGAGATACAGATGAAGAAAACCTGGAGGTACAGCAGAATAATATCTGTAAGTGTAGCAGAAGACAACCTGAAGGTGGAGCAGAGGACAACCTGCAGGTACAGCAGAAGACAAGCTGGAGGTGCAGCAGAAGACAACCTGAAGATGCAGCAGGAGAAAACCTGGAGGTATAGCAGAAAATAAACTGAAGGTACAGCAGAGGACAACATGGAGGTTCAAAAGAAGACAACCTGGAAGTGCTGGAGACAGACTGGAGGTTCAGCAAAAGACCTGAATGTGCAGTAGAGGAGAACCTGGAGGAACAGGAGAGGACAACCGGGATGTACAGCAGAAGATAACCTAGAAGTGCAGCTGGAGAAAACCTGAAGGTACATCAGTATACAAACCTCTAAGTGCAGCAGAAGATAACCTGAATGTGGAGCAGAGGATAACCTGGAGTTACAGCAGAAGACAACCTGGAGGTGCATCAGAAGACAACGTGGAGGTACAGAAGAAAACCTGGAGGTACTGCTGAATAAAACCTGTAAGTGTAGCAGAAGACAACCTGAAGGTGGAGCAGATGACAACCTGGAGGTACAGTAACAGACAACCTGGAAGTACAGCAGAAGACAACCTGTAGGTGCAGCAGAAGACAACCTGGAGGTACAACAGAAAAAACTAGAGGTGAAGTAAAGAGATTGAAGGTACAGTAGAAGACAACCTTGAGGTACAGCAGAAGACAACCTGGAGGTACAGTAGCAGACAACCTGGAGGTAAAGCAGAAAATGACTTGAAGGTACAGCAGAAGACAACCGGGAGGTACAGTAGAAAAAAAACCTGTAGGTGAAGCAAACAGCTTGAAGGTACAGCAGAAGACAACCAGTAGTTGTAGCAGAAGACAACCTGGAGGTACAGCGGAAAAAAACTTTGGGGTGAAGGAAATAACTTGAAGGTACAGCAGACGACAACTTCGAGGTACAGCAGAAGACAACTTGGAGGAACAGCAGAGCACAACCTGGAGGTACAGCAGAAGACAACCTGGAAGTACAGCAGGAGACACTTTGGAGGTACATCAGAACACAACCTGGAGATGCAGCAGAAGACAACCTAGAAGTACAGCAGATGACAACCTGGAGGTACAGCAGCAGACAACGTGTAGGCGCAGCAGAAGACAACCTGGAGGTGCAGCAGGAAAATACCTGAAGGTGAAGCAAATAGTTTGAAGGTACAGCAGAAGACAACCTAGAGGCACAGCAGAAGACAACATGAAGGTGAATCAAACAGCTTGAAGGTACAGCAGAAGACAGCCTTGAGATACAGTAAAAGACAACCTGAAGGTACAGCAGAAGACAACTTGGAGGAGCAGCAGAGCACAACCTGGAGGTACAGCAGAAGATAACCAGGAGGTACAGCAGCATAAAACCTGTAAGTGCAGCAGAAGATAACCTGAATGTGGAGCAGAGGATAACCTGGAGCTACAGACGAAGACAACCTGAAGTTACATCAGAAGACAACATGAAGATACATTAGAAAACCTGGAGGTACAGCAGAATAATACCTGTACGTGTAACAGAAGACAACCTGAAGGTGGAGCAGAGTACAACATGCAGGTCCAGCAGAAGACAACCAGGAGGTGCAGCAGAAGACAACCTGAAGATGCAGCAGGAGAAAACCTGGAGGTATAGCAGAAAATAAAACTGATGGTACAGCAGAGGACAACTTGGAGGTTCAAAAAGAAGACAACCTGGAAGTGCTGGAGACAGACTGGAGGTTCAGCAAAAGACCTGAAGGTGCAGCAGAGGAGAACCTAGAGGTGCAACAAAAGCAAACTTGTAGGTGAAGAAAACAGCTTGAAGGTACAGCAGAAGACAACCTAGTGGTACAGCAGTATACAACCTGTAAGTGCAGCAGAAGATAACCTGAATGTGGAGCAGAGGATAACCTGGAGTTACAGCCGAAGACAACCTGGATGTGCATCAGAAGACAACCTGGAGGTACAGGAGAAGATAATCTGGAAGTACAGCAGAAGAAAACCTGGAGGTGCAGCAGAAGACTACCCGAAGGTGCAGCAGAAGACAACCTGAAGATGGAGCAGAAGACAACCTGAAGGTACAGCAGAAGACAACCTGAAGGTACAGCAGAAGACAACCTGGAGGTACATCAGAAGACAACCTGGAGGAGCAGCAGACAAACTGGATGTACATCAGAAGACAACCTGGAGGAGCAGCAGACAAACTGGAGGTACAGCAAAAACAACTTGAATGTACAGCAGAGGACAACTTGGAGGTTCAACAGAAGACAACCTTGAAGTGCAGGAGACAGACTGGAGGCTCAGCAAAATACCTGAAGGTGCAACAGAAGAGAACCTGGAGGTACGGTAGAGGACAACCTGGAAGTACAGCTGAAGACAACCTGGAGGTACAGCAGAGGACAGCCTGGAGATTCAGTAGAAGACAGTCTAGAGGTACAGCAGGAGACAATCTCGAGGTACAGCAGCAGACAGCCTGGAAGTACAGCAGAAGGCAACCTGTATGTGCAGCAGAAGACAACCTGGAAGTGAAGCAGAAGACAACCTGGAAATGCAGCAGAAAAAAAACCTGGAGGTGAAGCAAACAGTTTCAAGGTACAGCAGAAGACAACCTCGGGGTATAGCAGAAGATAATCTTGAGGTAGAGTAAAAGACAACCTGGAGGAACAGCAGAGCAGAACCTGGAATATAGCAGAAAATAACCTGGAGGTACAGCAGAAAACAACATGGAGGTACAGCAGCAGACAACATGGAAGTACAGCAGCAGACAACCTGGAAGTGCAGCAAAAGAAAACCTGTAGCTGCAGCAGAAGACAACCTGGAGGTACAGCAGCAGACAACCTGGAATTACAGCAGAAGACAAAATGTAGGTGCAGCAGAAGAAAACCTGGAGGTACAGCAGAAGACAACTTGGAGGAACAGCAGAGCACAACATGGAGGTAAAGCAGAGTATAACCTGGAGGTACAACAGTATACAACCAGTAAGTGCAGAATAAGATAACATGAATTGGAGCCGAGGATAACCTGGAGTTACAGGAGAAGACAACCTGGAGGAGTATCAGAAGACAACCTGGAGGTACAGGAGAAGGAAACCTGAAGGTACAGCAGAATAAAGACTAAGTGTAGCAGAAGCCAACCCAAAGGTGAAGTAGAAGACAGCCTGGAGGTACAGCAGAAGGCAACGTGGAGGTACAGAAGAAGACAACCTGGAGGTACAGTAGAATAAAACCTTGAGGTACAGCAGAATAAAACCTGTAAGTGGAGCAGAAGACAACCCGAAGGTGGAGTAGAGGACAACCTGGAGGTACAGCAAAAGGCAACCTGGAGGTACAGAAGAAGACAACCTAGAGGTACAACAGAAGACAACCTGGAGGTACAGCAGCAAACACCTTGGAAGTACAGCAGAAGACAACCTGGAGGTGAAGCAAACAATTTGAAGTTACAGCAGAGGACAACATGGAGGTACAGAAGAAGACAATCTTGAGGTGAAGCAGAGCACAACCCAGATTTACAGCAGAAGGTAACCTCGAGGGACAGCAGTATACAATCTGTAAGCGCAGCAGAAGATAACCTGAATGTGGAGCAGAGGATAACCTGGACTTACAGCATAAGACAGCCTGGAGGTGCATCAGTAGATAACCTGGAGGTACAGGAGAAGAAAAGCTGGAAGTACAGCAGAAGACAAACTGGAGGAGCAGCAGACAAACTGGAGGTACAGCAGAAAACAACTTGAATGTACAGCAGAGGACAACTTGGAGGTTCAAAAGAAGACAACCTGGAAGTGCAGGAGACAGACTGGAGTTTTCAGCAAAAGACCTGAAGGTGCAGCAGAAGAGAACCTGGAGGTACAGCAGAGGACAACTTGGAGGTACATCAGAACACAACCTGGAGATGCAGCAGAAGACAACCTAGAAGTACAGCAGATGACAACCTGGAGGTACAGCAGCAGACAACGTGTAGGTGCAGCAGAAGACAACCTGGAGGTGTAGCAGGAAAAAACCTGGAGGTGAAGCAAATAGTTTGAAGGTACAGCAGAAGACAGCCATGAGGTACAGTAAAAGACAACCTGGAGGAACAGTAGAGCACAACCTGGAGGTACAGCAGAAGATAACTGGAGGTACAGCAGAACACAACATGGAGGAACAGCAGAGCACAACCTGGATGCCCAGCTGTAGATAACCTGGAGGTACAGCAGCATACAACCTGTAGGTGGAGCAGAAGATAACCTGAGTGTGGAGCAGAGGAAAACCTGGAGTTACAGCAGTAGACAACCTGGAGGTGTATCAGAAGACAACCTGGAGGTACAGAAGAAAAGCTGAAGGTACAGCAGTATAAAAACTGTAAGTGTAGCAGACGACAACCTGAAGGTGGAGCAGAGGACAACCTGGAGGTACAGCACCAGACAATCTGGAAGTACAGCAGAAGACAACCTGAATATGGAGCACAAGACAACCTGGAGGTGGAGTAGATGTCAACCTAGAGGTAGAGAAGTGGACAACCTGAAGGTACAGCAGAAGACAAGCTGGAGGTGGAGCAGACTAACTGGAGGTACAGTAGAAAACAACCTGAATGTATAGCAAAGTACAACTTAGAGGTTCAAAAGAAGACAACCTGGAGGTACAACAGAAGACAACCTGGAGGTACAAACTGGAGGAGCAGCAGACAAACTGCAGGTACAACAGAAAACAACTTTAATTTACAACAAAGGACAACTTGGAGGTTCAACATAAGACAACCTAGAAGTGCAGGAGACAGGCTGGAGGTTCATGAAAAGACCTGAAAGTACAGCAGAAGAGAACCTGGAGGTACAGCAGAGGACAACCTGGTAGTACAGCAGAAGACAAACTGGAGGTACAGCAGAGGACAACCTGGAAGTAGAGAAGAAGTCAACCCGGTGGTACAGCAGAAGACAGCCTGGAGATGCAGGAGAAGACAACCTAGAGGTACAGCAGATGACAACCTGGAGGTATAGCAGCAGACTACCTGGAAGTACAGCAGAAGACAACCTGTAGGTGCAGCAGAAGACAACGTGGAGGTGCAGCAGAAGATAGCGTGGAGGTACAATAGAAGACAGCATGGAGGTACAGCAGAGCACAACCAGGAGGTACAGTATCAGACAACCTGGAGGTACATCAGCAGACAACTTGAAGTTACAGCACTATACAACCTGTAAGTGCAGCAGAAGATAACCTGAAGGTGGAGGAGAGGACAACATGGAGTTACAGACGAAGACAACCTGGAGGTGCATCAGAAGGCAATCTGGAGGTGCAGGGGAATTAAACCTGGGAGTACAGCAGAATAGAAACCTGTGAGTGTAGCAGAAGACAACCTGAAGATGGAGCAGAAGACAACCTGTAGATGGAGCAGAAGACAACCTGAAGGTGCAGCAGAAGACAACCTGGAGGTACAGCAGATAAACCTAGAGGTGAAGGAATGAGATTGAAGGTACAGCAGAAGACAACCTGGAGGTACAGTAGCAGACAACCTGGAGATATAGCAGAAAATGACCTGAAGGTATAGCAGAAGACATCCTGGAGGTACAACAGAAGACAACTTGGAGGCACAGCAGAAGACAACCTGTAGGTGCAGCAGAAGACGACCTGGAGGTGAAGCAAAAAAAAACTGAAGGTAAGGCAAACAGCTTGAAGGTACAGCAGAAGACAACCTGAAAGTGAATCAAACAGCTCGAAGGTGCAGCAGAAGACAACCTGGAGGAACAGCAGCAGAAAACCTGGAAGTACAGCAGAAAACAACCAGTAATTGTAGCAGAAGACAACCAGTAGGTGCAGCAGAAGACAACCAGTAGGTGTAGCAGAAGACAATCTGGAGGTGCAGCAGAAAAAAACCTGGAGGTGAAGGAAATAGCTTGAAGGTACAGCGGACGACAACCTCGAGGTACAGCAGAAGACAACCTGGAGATTCACAAGAAGACAACCTGAAGATGGAGCAGAAGACAACCAGGAGATACAGCAGCAGACAAGGTGGAAGTACAGCAGAAGACAACCTGTAGGTGAAGCAGTTGACAACCTGGAGGTGCAGCAGGAAAAAAACTGGATGTGAAGCAAATAGTTTGAAGGTACAGCAGAAGATAACCTAGAGGTACAGCAGAAGACAATCTGGAGGTACAGCAGAAGACATCCATGAGGTACAGTAAAAGACAACCTGGAGGAACAGCAGAGCACAACCTGGAGGTACAGCATAAGATAACCCCGAGGTACAGCGGAAGACAACATGGAGGTACAGCAGAGCACAACCTGGATGCCCAGCTGAAGATAACCTGGAGGTACAGCAGCATACAACCTGTAAGTGGAGCAAATGATAACCTGAGTGTGGAGCAGAAGAAAACCTGGAATTACACCAGAAGACAGCCTGGAACTGTATCAGAAGACAACCTGGAGGTACAGAAGAAAGCTGGAGGTACAGCAGTATAAAACCTGTAAGTGTAGCAGAAGACAACCTGAAGGTGGAGCAGAGGACAACTTGGAGGTACAGCAGCAGACAATCTGGAATACAGCAGAAGACAACCTGAAGGTTTAGGAGAAGACAACCTGGAGGTGCAGCAGACAAACTGCAGGTACAACAGAAAACAACTTTAATGTACAACAAAGGACAACTTGGAGGTTCAACATAAGACAACCTGGAAGTGCAGGAGACAGACTGGAGGTTCAGGAAAAGACCTGAGAGTGCAGCAGAAGAGAACCTGGAGGGACAGCAGAGGACAACCTGGAAGTACAGAAGAAGTCAACCCGGTGGTACAGCAGAAGACAGCCTGGAAATGCAGGAGAAGACAACCTAGAGGTACAGCAGATGACAACCTGGAGGTACAGCAGAGGACAAGTTGGTGGTACAGCAGAAGACAACCTGGAGGTACAGCAGAAGACAACCTGGAGGTACAGCAGAAGACAACTTGGAGGTACAGCAGAAGACAACCTGGAGGTACAGCAGAAGACAGCCTGGAGGTACAGCAGAAGGCAACCTGTATATGCATCAGAAGACAACCTGGAGGTGAAGCAGAATACAACTTGGAAATGCAGCAGAAAAAAAAACCTGGATGTGAAGCAAACAGCTTGAAGGTACCGCAGAAGATAACCTGGAGGTACAGCAGAAGACAACCTAGAGGTACACCAGAGGAGAACCAGAAGGTGAATCAAACAGCTTGAAGGTACAGCAGAAGATAACCTTGAGGTAGAGTAAAAGACAACCTGGAGGAACAGCAGAGCACAACCAAAAATATAGCAGAAAATAACCTGGAAGTACAGCAGAAAACAACATGGAGGTACAACAGCAGACAACATGGAAGTACAGGAGAAGAAATCCTGTAGATGCAGCAGAAAACAACCTTGAGGTACAGAAGCAGACAACATGGAAGTACAGAAGAAAACCTGTAGATGCAGCAGAAAACAACCTGGAGGTACAGTAGAAGACAACCTGGAGGAACAGCAGGGCACAACATGGTGTTACAGCAAAGTATAACCTGGAGGTACAGAAGTATACAACCTGTAAGTGCAGCAGAAGATAACATGAATGTGAAGCAGAGGATAACCTGGAGTTACAGCAGAAGAAAACTTGGAGGTGCATCAGAAGACAACCTGGAGGTACAGGAGAAGAAAACCTGGAGGTACAGAAGAAAACCTGGTGGTACAGCAGAAGACAACCTAAAGATGGAGCACAAGACAACCTGGAGGTATAGGAAAAATTAGCCTGTAGGGACAGCTGAAAATAACATGAATGTACAGCAGAGGACAACTTGGAGGTTCAAAAGAAGACAACCTGGAAGTGCAGGAGGCAGACTGGAGTTTTCTGCAAAAAACCTGAAGGTGCAGCAGAGGAGAACCTGGAGGTACAGCATAGGATAGCCTGGAAGTACATCAGAAGACAACCTGGAGATGCAGCAGAAGACAACCTGGAGATGCAGCAGTAGACAACCTAGAAGTACAGCAGATGACAACATGGAGGTACAGCAGCAGACAACGTGTAGGTGCAGCAGAAGAAAACCTGGAGGTGCAGCTGAAAAAAAACCAGAAGGTGAATCAAACAGCTTGAAGGTACAGCAGACGACAACTTGAAGGTGAATCAAACAGCGTGAAGGTACAGCAGAAGACAGCCTTGAGGTACAGTAAAAGACAACCTGGAGGAGCAGCAGAGCACAACCTGGAGGTACAGCAGAAGAGAACTGGAGGTACAGCAGAAGACAACCTGTAAGTGCAGCAGAAGATAACCTGAGTGTGGAGCAGATGAAAACCTGGTGTTACAGCAGAAGACAACCTGGAGGTGTATCAGAAGACAATCTGGAGGTACAAGAAAAGAAAAGCTGGAGGTACAGCAGTATAAACCTGTAAGTGTAGCAGAAGACAACCTGAAGGTGGAGCAGAGGACAACCTGGAGGTACAGCAGCAGACAATCTGGAAGTACAGCAGAAGACAACCTGAAGATGGAGCACAAGACAACCTGGAGGTGGAGTAGATGTCAACCTAGAGGTAGAGAAGAAGACAACCTGAAGGTACAGCAGAAGACAAGCTGGAGGTGGAGCACACTAACTGGAAGTACAGCAGAAAACAACTTGAATGTATAGCAAAGTACTACTTGGAGGTTCAACAGAAGACAACCTGGAAGTGCAGGAGACAGACTGGAGGATAAGTTAAAGACCTGAAGGTGCAGCAGAGGACACCCTGGAAGTACAGAAGAAGACAGCCTGGAGGTGCAGCAGAAACAAACCTGGAGGTGAAGCAAACAGCTTGAAGATAGAGCACCAGACAACCCAGTGGTACAGCAGTATACAACCTGTAAGTGCAGCAGAAGATAACTTGAATGTGGAGCAGAGGATAACCTGGAGGTGCATCAGAAGACAACGTGGAGGTAAAGGAGAAGAAAACCTGGAAGTACAGCAGAAGACAATGTGAAGGTGCAGCAGAAGGCAACCTGAAGATGCACCAGAAGACAACCTGAAGGTGCAGCAGATGACAACTTGAAGGTACAGCAGAAGACAACCTGGAGGTGCAGCAGAAAACAGCTTTAATGTACAATAAAGGACAACTTGGAGGTTCAACATAAGACAACCTGGAAGTTCAGGAGACAGACTGGAGGTTCAGCAAAAGACCTGAAAGTGCAGCAGAAGAGAACCTGGAGGTACAGCAGAGGACAACCTGGAAGTACAGAAGAAGTCAACCCGGTGGTACAGCAGAAGACAGCCTGGAGATGCGGGAGAAGACAACCTAGAGGTACAGCAGATGACAACCTGGAGGTATAGCAGTAGACAACCTGGAAGTACAGCAGAAGACAACCTGTAGGTGCAGCAGAAGACAACGTGGAGGAGCTGCAGAAAAAACCTAGTGGTGAAGCAAACAGCTTGAATGTAGAGCAGAAGACAACCTGAAGGTTAATCAAACAGCTTGAAGGTACAGCAGAAGAGAACCCCGAGGTACAGCAGAAGACAACCTGAAGATTCAGAAAAGACAACCTGAAGATGGAGCAGAAGACAACCTGAAGGTGTAGCAGACAATCTGGAGGTACAGGAAAAGACTTGAAGGTGCAGCAGCAGACAACCTTGAGGTACAGCAGCAGACAACCTAGAAGTACAGCAGAAGACATCCTGGAGGTGCAGCAGACACAAACCTGGAGGTGAAGCAAACAGCTTGAAGGTACAGCAGAAGACAACCTAGAGGTACAGCAGTATACAACTTGTAAGTGCAGCAGAAGATACCCTGAAGGTGGAGCAGAGGATAACCTGGAGGTACAGCTGAAGACAATCTGAAGATGGAGCAGAAGACAACCTGAAGGTGAAGCAGAGGACAACCTGGAGGTGCATCAGAAGACAATCTGAAGGTACAGGAGAAGAAAACCTTAAGTGTTGCTGAAGAGAACCTGAAGGGGGAGCGGAGGATAACCTAGAAGTACAGCAGAAGACAATCTGGAGGTGCAGCAGAAGACAGCGTCGAGGTACAGTAAAAGACAACCTGGAGGTACGGCAGAAGAAAAACCTGGAGGTGAAGCAAACAGCTTGAAGGTACAGCAGAAGACAACCTGAAGGTACATCAGAAGACAAGCTGGAGGTGGAGCAGACTAAGTGGAGGTACAGCAGAAAGCAACTTGAATGTACAGCAGAGGACAACTTGGAGGTTCAAAAGAAGACAACCTGGAAGTGCAGGAGACAGATGGAGGTTCCTAAAGTACAGCAGAAGACAATCTGGAGGTGTCAGCAGAAGACAGCGTCGAGTACAGTACAAAGACAACCTGGAGGTACGGCAGAAAAAACCTGGAGGTGAAGCAAAAGCTGAAGGTACAGCAGAAGACAACCTGAAGGTACATCAGAAGAACAAGCTGGGGTGGAGCAGATAAGTGGAGGTATCGGCAGAAAGCAACTGAATGTACAGCAGAGGACAACTTGGAGGTTCAAAAGTAGACAACCTGGAAGTAGCAGAGACAACTGAGGTCAGC
>NC_092284.1:12989204-12997403 GCF_036320965.1 Panulirus ornatus
AAAAGGCCTTTGAAGACGCCAAAGGGGAGTTCGTTTTAATCCTTAATTTTCCTTTTTAATTTTTTCGATGCCTTCCATGCAATTCTCTTCCCCTTTTGGGCATCCCCCAAAGGGCATTAAAAGTAAGCTTCCAAATGTTTCTTTCCCCTTTCGATGCCTCTATCCCCCGTAATTGCCTTTGGCAGGCGCTAAAGGGGATTTAAAATAAACCTTTAATTTGTCTTTTTATTTTTGGATGCCACCATGCAACTGTATTGGACTTTGGCACCCCCAAAGGGTATTTTAAGTAAACTTTTAATTAGGGTCTTTCCCTTTAGATGCCACTATTCCCCTGTAAAGGCCTTTGAAGACGCCAAAGGGGATTTAGATTAATCCTTCAATTTTCCTCTAAATTTTTGATGTCTCCACGCAATTCTCTTGCCCTTTGGCATCCCCAAAGTGGTATTAAAGTAAGCTTTCGAAATGTTTCTTTCCCTTTTAATGCCTCTATGCCCCTGTAATTGCCTTTGGCGGCGCCAAAGGGGATTTAAACTAAATCTTTAATTTGTCTTTTTGTTTTTGGATGCCACCATGCAAAGGTATTAGACTTTGGCACCCCAAAACGGTCTGTTAAGTAAACTTTTCATTTGTCTCTTTCCCTTCAGATGCCACTATTACCCTGTAAAGGCCTTTGAAGACGCCAAAGGGGATTTAGATTAATCCTTCAATTTTTCTCTAAATTTTTGGATGCCTCACCGCAATTCTCTTGACCTTTGGCTTCCCAAAGTGGCATTAAAGTAAGCTTTCCAAATGTTTCTTTCCCTTATGATGCCTCTATGCCCCTGTAATTGCCTTTGGCGGCGCCAAAGGGGATTGAAAATAAACCTTTAATTTGTCTTTTTAATTTTGGATGCCTCCGTGCAGCTGTATTGGACTTTGCCACCCCTAAACGGTCTTTTATAAAAAATCTTTAATTAGTCTCTATCCCTTCAGATGCCACTACTCCCCTGTAAAGGCCTTTGAAGACGCCAAAGGGGATTTAGATTAATCCTTCAATTTTCCTCTAAATTTTTGGATGTCTCCACGCAATTCTCTTGCCCTTTGGCATCCCCAAAGTGGTATTAAAGTAAGCTTTCCAAATGTTTCTTTCCCTTTTGATGCCTCTCTGCCCCTGCAATTGCCTTTGGCGGCACCAAAGGGGATTTAAACTAAATCTTTAATTTGTGTTTTTGTTTTTGGATACCACCATGCAAAGGTATTAGACTTTGGCACCCCTAAACGGTCTGTTAAGTAAACTTTTAATTTGTCTCTTTCCCTTCAGATGCCACTATTCCCCTGTAAAGGCCTTTGAAGACGACAAAGGGGATTTAGATTAATCCTTCAACTTTTCTCTAAATTTTTGGATGCCACACCGCAATTCTCTTGACCTTTGGCATCCCGAAAGTGGTATTAAAGTAAGCTTTCCAAATGTTTCTTTCCCTTTTGATGCCTCTATGCCCCTGTAATTGCCTTTGGCGGCGCCAAAGGGGATTTAAACTAAATCTTTAATTTGTCTTTTTGTTTTTGGATGCCACCATGCAAAGGTATTAGACTTTGGCACCCCAAAACGGTCTGTTAAGTAAACTTTTCATTTGTCTCTTTCCCTTCAGATGCCACTATTACCCTGTAAAGGCTTTTGAAGACACCAAAGGGGATTTAGATTAATCCTTCAATTTTTCTCTAAATTTTTGGATGCCTCACCGCAATTCTCTTGATCTTTGACATGCCCAAAGTGGCATTAAAGTAAGCTTTCCAAATGTTTCTTTCCCTTATGATGCCTCTATGCCCCTGTAATTGCCTTTGTGGGCGCCAAAGGGGATTGAAAATAAACCTTTAATTTGTCTTTTTAATTTTGGATTCCTCCGTGCAGCTGTATTGGACTTTGGCACCCCTAAACGGTCTTTTATAAAAAATCTTAATTTATCTTTTTCCCTTCAGATGCCACTACTCCCCTGTAAAGGCCTTTGAAGACGCTAAAGGGGATTTAGATTAATCCTTCAATTTTCCTGTAAGATTTTGGATGCCTCCACGCAATTCCCTTGCACTTTGGCATCCCCAAAGTGGCTTTAAGGTAAGCTTTGCAGATGCTTCTTTCCCTATTGGTGCCTCTATGCCCCTGTAATTGCCTTTGGTGGCGCCAAAGGGGTTTTAAACTAAAGCTTCAATTTGTCTTTTATTTTTTGGATGCCACCATGCAAAAGTATTGGACTTTGGCACCCCTAAACGGTCTTTTAAGTAAACTTTTGATTTGTCTCTTTCCCTTCAGATGCCACTAATCCCCTGTAAAGGCCTTTGAAGACGCCAAAGGGGAGTTACATTAATCCTTCAATTTTCCTCTAAATTTTTCGAAGTGTCCATGCAATTCTCTTTCCCTTTGGCATCCCCAAAGTGGCATTAAAGTAAGCTTTCCAAATGTTTCTTTCCCTTTTGATGCCTCTATGCCCCTGTAGTTGCCTTTGGCGGCGCCAAAGGGGATTTAAAATAAACCTTTAATTTGTCTTTTTATTTTTGGAAGCAACCATGCAATTGTATTGGACTTTGGCACCCCCAAAGGGTATTTTAAGTAAAATTTTAATTAGGGTCTCTCCCTTTAGATGCCACTATTCCCCTGTAAAGGCCTTTGAAGACGCCAAAGGGAATTTAGATTAATCCTTCAATTTTCCTCTAAATTTTTGGATGTCTCCACGCAATTCTCTTGCCCTTTGGCATCCCCAAAGTGGTATTAAAGTAAACTTTCCAAATGTTTCTTTCCCTTTTGATGCCTCTATGCCCCTGCAATTGCCTTTGGCGGCGCCAAAGGGGATTTAAACTAAATCTTTAATTTGTCTTTTTGTTTTTGGATACCACCATGCAAAGGTATTAGACTTTGGCACCCCTAAACGGTCTGATATGTAAACTTTTAATTTGTCTCTTTCCCTTCAGATGCCACTATTCCCCTGTAAAGGCCTTTGAAGACGCCAAAGGGGATTTAGATTAATCCTTCAATTTTTCTCTAAATTTTTGGATGCCACACCGCAATTCTCTTGACCTTTGGCATCTCCAAAGTGGCATTAAAGTAAGCTTTCCAAATGTTTCTTTCCCTTATGATGCCTCTATGCCCCTGTAATTGCCTTTGGCGGCGCCAAAGGGGATTTAAAAATAAACATTTAGTTTATCTTTTTATTTTTGGATGCCACCATGCAACTGTATTGAACTTTGCCAGCCCCAAAGGGTATCTTAAGTAAACTTTTAATTAGGGTCTTTCCCTTTAGATGCCACTATTCCCCTGTAAAGGCCTTTGAAGACGCCAAAGGGGAGTTAGATTAATCCTTCAATTTTCCTCTAATTTTTTCGATGCCTCCATGCAATTCTCTTGCCCTTTGGCATCCCCAAAGTGGCATTAAAGTAAGCTTTCCAAATGTTTCTTTCCCTTTTGATGCCTCTATGCCCCTGTAATTGCCTTTGGCGGCGCCAAAGGGGATTTAAAATAAACATTTAGTTTATCTTTTTATTTTTGGATGCCACCATGCAACTGTATTGAACTTTGCCAGCCCCAAAGGGTATCTTAAGTAAACTTTTAATTAGGGTCTTTCCCTTTAGATGCCACTATTCCCCTGTAAAGGCCTTTGAAGACGCCAAAGGGGAGTTAGATTAATCCTTCAATTTTCCTCTAATTTTTTCGATGCCTCCATGCAATTCTCTTGCCCTTTGGCATCCCCAAAGTGGCATTAAAGTAAGCTTTCCAAATGTTTCTTTCCCTTTTGATGCCTCTATGCCCCTGTAATTGCCTTTGGCAGCGCTAAAGGGGATTTAAAATAAACCTTTTATTTGTCTTTTTATTTTTGGATGCCACCATGCAACTGTATTGGACTTTGGCACCCCAAAGGGTATTTTAAGTAAACTTTTAATTAGGGTCTTTCCCTTTAGATGCCACTATTCCCCTGTAAAGGCCTTTGAAGACGCCAAAGGGGATTTAGATTAATTCTTCAATTTTCCTCTAAATTTTTTGATGTCTCCACGCAATTCTCTTGCCCTTTGGCATCACCAAAGTGGTATTAAAGTAAGCTTTCGAAATGTTTCTTTCCCTTTTAATGACTCTATGCCCCTGTAATTGCCTTTGGCGGCGCCAAAGGGGATTTAAACTAAATCTTTAATTTGTCTTTTTGTTTTTGGATGCCACCATGCAAAGGTATTAGACTTTGGCACCCCAAAACGGTCTGTTAAGTAAACTTTTCATTTGTCTCTTTCCCTTCAGATGCCACTATTACCCTGTAAAGGCCTTTGAAGACGCCAAAGGGTATTTAGATTAATCCTTCAATTTTTCTCTAAATTTTTGGATGCCTCACCGCAATTCTCTTGACCTTTGGCATCCCCAAAGTGGCATTAAAGTAAGCTTTCCAAATGTTTCTTTCCCTTATGATGCCTCTATGCACCTGTAATTGCCTTTGGCGGCGCCAAAGGCGATTGAAAATAAACCTTTAATTTGTCTTTTTAATTTTCGATGCCTCCGTGCAGCTGTATTGCAGTTTGGCACCCCTAAACGGTCTTTTATAAAAAATCTTAATTTATCTCTTTCCCTTCAGATGCCACTACTCCCCTGTAAAGGCCTTTGAAGACGCCAAAGGGGATTTAGATTAATCCTTCATTTTTCCGCTAAGATTTTGGATGCCTTCACGCAATTCCCTTGCACTTTGGCATCCCCAAAGTGGCATTAAGGTAAGCTTTGCAGATGCTTCTTTCCCTATTGGTGCCTCTATGCCCCTGTAATTGCCTTTGGTGGCGCCAAAGGGGATTTAAACTAAAGCTTCAATTTGTCTTTTATTTTTGGATGCCACCATGCAAAGGCATTGGACTTTGGCACCCCTAAACGGTCTTTTAAGAAAAATTTTAATTTGTCTCTTTCCCTTCAGATGCCACTATTCCCCTGTAAAGGCCTTTGAAGACGCCAAAGGGGAGTTAGATTAATCCTTCAATTTTCCTCTAAATTTTTCGAAGTGTCCATGCAATTCTCTTGCCCTTTGGCATCCCCAAAGTGGCATTAAAGTAAGCTTTCCAAATGTTTCTTTCCCTTTTGATGCCTCTATGCCCCTGTAATTGCCTTTGGCGGCGCCAAAGGGGATTTAAAATAAACCTTTAATTTGTCTTTTTATTTTTGGAAGCCACCATGCAACTGTATTGGACTTTGGCACCCCCAAAGGGTATTTTAAGTAAACTTTTAATTAGGGTCTTTCCCTTTAGATGCCACTATTCCCCTGTAAAGGCCTTTGAAGACGCCAAAGGGGATTTAGATTAATCCTTCAATTTTCCTCTAAATTTTTGGATGTCTCCACGCAATTCTCTTGCCCTTTGGCATCCCCAAAGTGGTATTAAAGTAAGCTTTCCAAATGTTTCTTTCCCTTTTGATGCCTCTATGCCCCTGTAATTGCCTTTGGCGGCGCCAAAGGGGATTTAAACTAAATCTTTAATTTGTCTTTTTATTTTTGGATGCCACCATGCAAAGGTATTAGACTTTGGCACCCCTAAACGGTCTGTTAAGTAAACTTTTAATTTGTCTCTTTCCCTTCAGATGCCACTATTCCCCTGTAAAGGCCTTTGAAGACGCCAAAGGGGATTTAGATTAATCCTTCAACTTTTCTCTAAATTTTTGGATGCCTCACCGCAATTCTCTTGACCTTTGGCATCCCCAAAGTGGTATTAAAGTAAGCTTTCCAATGTTTCTTTCCCTTTTGATGCCTCTATGCCCCTGTAATTGCCTTTGGCGGCGCCAAAGGGGATTTAAACTAAATCTTTAATTTGTCTTTTTGTTTTTGGATGCCACCATGCAAAGGTATTAGACTTTGGCACCCCAAAACGGTCTGTTTAGTAAACTTTCATTTGTCTCTTTCCCTTCAGATGCCACTATTACCCTGTAAAGGCTCGAGTGTCCATTGCAATTTTTTCCCGGCTCCCAAGTGGCATAAAGTAAGCTTTCCAATGTTTCTTTCCTTTGTGCTCTTGCCCTGTAATTGCTTTGGGCGCCAAAGGGATTAAAATAAACTTAATTTGTCTTTTATTTGGAGCACATGCAAGATTGGTTTGGCCCCCCAAGGTTTTTAAAAAATTTTATAGGGTTTTCCTTGTGCCACACCCTGTAAGGGCCCTTGAAGCCAAAGGGTTTAATTAATCCTTCAATTTCCTAATTTTTGTTCCAGCATTCTTGCCTTTGCACCCTAAATGGTATTAAAGAAGCTTCGAAATTTCTTTCCCTTTATCTCTATGCCCTGAATGCCTTTGGCGGCGCCAAAGGGGATTAAATAATTTTAATTTGTCTTTTTGTTTTTGGATCCACATGCAAGGATTAACTTTGGCACCCAAACGGTCTGTTAATAAACTTTTATTTGTCTCTTTCCCTCAGAGCCACTATTCCCTTAAAGGCCTTGAGCGCCAAAGGGATTAATTATCCTTCATTTTCTCTAATTTTTGGTGCCCACGCAATTCTTACTTTATCCCAAGTGGCATAAGAAGCTTTCCAATGTTTCTTCCCTATGTGCTCTATGCCCTGTAATTCCTTTGGCGCGCCAAAGGGGATTAAAATAACTTTTTTCTTTTTATTTGGATGCCCTGCACGTATGATTCACCCCAAAGGATTTAAAACTTTTTTCTTTCCTTTAAGCCATATTCCCCTGTAAGGCTTTGAAGACCCAAAGGATTAGATTAATCCCATTTTCCTTAATTTTGATGCCTCAGCAATTCCTTCCTTTGCATCCCAAAGTGCTTAAGTAGCTTTCAATTTCTTTCCCTTTGTGCTCAGCCCCTGTATGCTTTGGGCCCAAAGGGATTTAAATAACTTATTTTCTTTTTTTTTTGGATGCACCACAAGTATTGACTTTGACCCAAAGGTTTAAGTAACTTTAATTAGGGTCTTTCCTTTAGATGCCACTATCCCCTGAAAGGCTTTGAAGACGCAAAGGGGATTTAGATTAACTTCAATTTTCTCTAAATTTTGAGCTCACGCAATTCTTGCCTTTGGCATCCCAAAGTGGATTAAGTAACTTCAAATGTTTCTTTTAAGCCTCTATGCCCCTTATTGCCTTTGCGGCGCCAAGGGATTAAATAAACTAATTTGTCTTTTTTTTTTGATCCCCTGCAGGTTGCTTTGGCCCCAAATGTCTTTTTAAAAATTTAATTTCTCTTCCTCAGATGCCATATCCCTGTAAAGCCTTGAAGACGCCAAAGGGGATTTAGATTTCCTTCAATTTTCTCAAGTTTTGGATGCCTCCCGCAATTCCTGCCTTGCCCCAAATGCATTAAAGTAAGCTTTAAATGTTTCTTTCCTATGTGCCTCATGCCTGAATTGCTTTGCCGCCAAAGGGATTAAATAAACTTATTTTCTTTTATTTTGGATGCCACCATGCAATATTGACTTTGCACCCCAAAGGTATTTTAAGTAAACTTTAAATTTGGTCTTTCCCTTTAGATGCACTATCCCTGTAAGGCTTTAAGACGCCAAAGGGAGTTAGATTAATCTCAATTTCCTCTAATTTTCGATGTCCTGCAATTCTCTTCCCTTTGCTCCCAAATGGCATAAAGTAAGCTTCCAATGTTCTTCCTTTTGATGCCCTATGCCCGAATTGCTTGCGCGCAAGGGATTTAAATAAACTTTAATTTGTTTTTTATTTTGGAGCCACATGCAACTGTATGGACTTTGCCCCCAAAGGGTTTTTAAGTAAATTTAATTAGGTCTTTCCTTAGATGCACTATTCCCCTAAAGGCCTTTGAGACGCCAAAGGGATTTAGATAATCCTTCAATTTTCCTCTAAATTTTTTGAAAAAAAAAAAAAAAAAAAAAAAAAAAAAAAAAAAAAAAAAAAAAAAAAAAAAAAAAAAAAAAAAAAAATTTTCCCAAAATTTCTTTCTTAATCTTATCCAAATTCCTTTCCCAAAGGGAAAAAAAAACCCAATTTTCAAATTTTATCCCCTATGTTTTATTTCCCCCAAAAATTTTTTAGTAAAAAATTTTTTAATGAAAAAATCCCCTTTAAAGGCCTTTAAAAGCCCAAAAGGGGAAGTTAATTAATTTTTCCCCAAATTTTTTTCCCCCCCAAAATTTTTTGTTTGGCATCCCCGGGGCTTGGAAAAGTTTTTTTTTTTCCTTATCCCCTTTTTGCCGGGCGCGGGGGGTTTAAAAAAAATTAATTTTTTTTTTTTTTTTGGATCCAACCA
>NC_092284.1:12997503-13004865 GCF_036320965.1 Panulirus ornatus
ATTAAAAAGTAACTTTCCAAAATGTTTCTTTCCCTTATGATGCCTCTATGCCCCTGTAATTATTGCCTTTGGCAGCGCCAAAGGGGATTTAAAATAAACATTTAGTTTATCTTTTTATTTTTGGATGCCAACATGAACTGTATTGGACTTTGCCACCCCAAAGGGTATTTTAAAGTAAACTTTTAATTAGGGTCTTTCCCTTTAATGCCACTATTCCCCTGTAAAGCTTTTGAAGCGCCAAAGGGGAGTTTGATTAATCCTTCATTTTCCTCTAAATTTTTTCAATGCTCCATGCAATTCACTTGCCCGTTTGGCCATCCCAAAGTTACATTAAAGTAAGCTTGCCCAAATTTCTTTCCCTTTTGATTCCCTATGCCCCTGTATTTGCATTGGCAGCGCCTAAAGGGGATTTAAAATAAACCTTAATTTGTCTTTTTATTTTTGGGATCCACCATGCAAACTGTAGTGGACTTTTGGCACGCCCCAAAGGGTATTTTAAGTAAACATTTAATTAGGTCTTTCCCTTTAGATGCCACTATTCCCCTGTAAAGGCCTTTTGAGACGCCAAAGGATTTTGAGAATCCTTTAATTTTCCTCTAAATTTTTGTTGATGTCTCCACGCAATCGCTTGTCCTTTGGCATCAACCAAAGTGGTATTAAAGTAAGCTTCGAAATGTTTCTTTCCTTTTAATGCCTCTATGCCCCGCCCCGGTAATTGCCTTTGGGCGGCGCAAGGAATGTAAAAAACTAAATCTTTATTTTCATTTTTTTTTTTTGGATGCCACAAGGCAAAGGTGATTAGACTTTGGCAACCCCAAAATGGTCGGTTAAGTAAAACTTTTCATTTGTCTCTTTCCCTTCAGATTCCACTATTACCCGTAAAGGCCTTTGGAAGACCGGCCCAAAGGATTTAGATTAATCCTTCAAGTTTTCTCGTAAATTTTGGATGCCTCACCGTGATTCCTCTTGACCTTGGTATCCCAAAGGGCATTACAGTAATCTTTCCAAATGTTTCTTTCCCTTATGATGCCTCTATGCCCCTGTAATTGCCTTTGGCGGCGCCAAAGGGGATTGAAAATAAACCTTTAATTTGTCTTTTTAATTTGCGATGCCTCCGTGCAGCTGTATTGGACTTTGGCACCCCTAAACAGTCTTTTATAAAAAATCTTAATTTATCTCTTTCCCTTCAGATGCCACTACTCCCCTGTAAAAGCCTTTGAAGACGCCAAAGGGGATTTAGATTAATCCTTCAATTTTCCCTTAAGATTTTGGATGCCTCCACGCAATTCCCTTGCACTTTGGCATGCCCAAAGTGGCATTAAGGTAAGCTTTGCAGATGCTTCTTTCCCTATTGGTGCCTCTATGCCCCTGTAATTGCCTTTGGTGGCGCCAAAGGGGATTTAAACTAAATCTTTAATTTGTCTTTTTGTTTTTGGATGCCACCATGCAAAGGTATTAGACTTTGGCACCCCAAAACGGTCTGTTAAGTAAACTTTTAATTAGGGTCTTTCCCTTTAGATGCCACTATTACCCTGTAAAGGCCTTTGAAGACGCCAAAGGGGATTTAGATTAATCCTTCAATTTTTCTCTAAATTTTTGGATGCCTCACCGCAATTCTCTTGACCTTTGGCATCCCCAAAGTGGCAATAAAGTAAGCTTTCCAAATATTTCTTTCCCTTATGATGCCTCTATGCCCCTGTAATTGCCTTTGGCGGCGCCAAAGGCGATTGAAAATAAACATTTAATTTGTCTTTTTAATTTTCGATGCCTCCTTGCAGCTGTATTGGACTTTGGCACCCCTAAACGGTCTTTTATAAAAAATCTTAATTTATCTCTTTCCCTTCAGATGCCACTACTCCCCTGTAAAGGCCTTTGAAGACGCCAAAGGGGATTTAGATTAATCCTTCAATTTTCCTCTTAGATTTTGGATGCCTCCACGGAATTCCCTTGCACTTTTGCATGCCCAAAGTGGCATTAAGGTAAGCTTTGCAGATGCTTCTTTCCCTATTGGTGCCTCTATGCCCCTGTAATTGCCTTTGGTGGCGCCAAAGGGGTTTTAAACTAAAGCTTCAATTTGTCTTTTTATTTTTGGATGCCACCATGCAAAGGTATTGGACTTTGGCACCCCTAAACGGTCTTTTAAGTAAACTTTTAATTTGTCTCTTTCCCTTGAGATGCCACTATTCCCCTGTAAAGGCCTTTGAAGACGCCAAAGGGGAGTTATATTAATCCTTCAATTTTCCTCTAAATTTTTCGAAATGTCCATGCAATTGTCTTTCCCTTTGGCATCCCCAAAGTGGCATTAAAGTAAGCTTTCCAAATGTTTCTTTCCCTTTTGATGCCTCTATGCCCCGGTAATTGCCTTTGGCGGCGCCAAAGGGGATTTAAAATAAACCTTTAATTTGTCTTTTTATTTTTGGATGCCACCATGCAACTGTATTGGGCGTTGGCACCCCCAAAGGGTATTTTAAGTAAAATTTTAATTAGGGTCTATCCCTTTAGATGCCACTATTCCCCTGTAAAGGCCTTTGAAGACGCCAAAGGGGATTTACATTGATTCTTTAATTTTCGTCTAAATTTTTGGATGTCTCCACGCAATTTTCTTGCCCTTTGGCATCCCCAAAGTGGTATTAAAGTAAGCTTTCGAAATGTTTCTTTCCCTTTTAATGCCTCTATGCCCCTGCAATTGCCTTTGGCGGCACCAAAGGGGATTTAAACTAAATCTTTAATTTGTCTTTTTGTTTTTGGATACCACCATGCAAAGGTATTAGACTTTGGCACCCCTAAACGGTCTGTTAAGTAAACTTTTAATTTGTCTCTTTCCCTTCAGATGCCACTATTCCCCTGTAAAGGCCTTTGAAGACGCCAAAGGGGATTTAGATTAATCCTTCAATTTTTCTCTAAATTTTTGGATGCCACACCGCAATTCTCTTGACCTTTGGCATCTCCAAAGTGGCATTAAAGTAAGCTTTCCAAATGTTTCTTTCCCTTATGATGCCTCTATGCCCCTGTAATTGCCTTTGGCAGCGCCAAAGGGGATTTAAAATAAACATTTAGTTTATCTTTTTATTTTTGGATGCCAACATGCAACTGTATTGGACTTTGCCAGCCCCAAAGGGTATTTTAAGTAAACTTTTAATTAGGGTCTTTCCCTTTAGATGCCACTATTCCCCTGTAAAGGCTTTTGAAGACGCCAAAGGGGAGTTAGATTAATCCTTCAATTTTCCTCTAATTTTTTCAATGCCTCCATGCAATTCTCTTGCCCTTTGGCATCCCCAAAGTTACATTAAAGTAAGCTTTCCAAATGTTTCTTTCCCTTTTGATCCCTCTATGCCCCTGTAATTGCCTTTGGCAGCGCTAAAGGGGATTTAAAATAAACCTTTAATTTGTCTTTTTATTTTTGGATGCCACCATGCAACTGTATTGGACTTTGGCACCCCCAAAGGGTATTTTAAGTAAACTTTTAATTAGGGTCTTTCCCTTTAGATGCCACTATTCCCCTGTAAAGGCCTTTGAAGACGCCAAAGGGGATTTAGATTAATCCTTTAATTTTCCTCTAAATTTTTTGATGTCTCCACGCAATTCTCTTGTCCTTTGGCATCACCAAAGTGGTATTAAAGTAAGCTTTCGAAATGTTTCTTTCCCTTTTAATGCCTCTATGCCCCTGTAATTGCCTTTGGCGGCGCCAAAGGGGATTTAAACTAAATCTTTAATTTTCATTTTTGTTTTTGGATGCCACCATGCAAAGGTATTAGACTTTGGCACCCCAAAATGGTCTGTTAAGTAAACTTTTCATTTGTCTCTTTCCCTTCAGATTCCACTATTACCCTGTAAAGGCCTTTGAAGACGCCAAAGGGGATTTAGATTAATCCTTCAATTTTTCTCTAAATTTTTGGATGCCTCACCGGAATTCTCTTGACCTTTGGTATCCCCAAAGTGGCATTAAAGTAAGCTTTCCAAATGTTTCTTTCCCTTATGATGCCTCTATGCCCCTGTAATTGCCTTTGGCGGCGCCAAAGGGGATTGAAAATAAACCTTTAATTTGTCTTTTTAATTTGCGATGCCTCCGTGCAGCTGTATTGGACTTTGGCAGCCCTAAACAGTCTTTTATAAAAAATCTTAATTTATCTCTTTCCCTTCAGATGCCACTACTCCCCTGTAAAAGCCTTTGAAGACGCCAAAGGGGATTTAGATTAATCCTTCAATTTTCCCTTAAGATTTTGGATGCCTCCACGCAATTCCCTTGCACTTTGGCATGCCCAAAGTGGCATTAAGGTAAGCTTTGCAGATGCTTCTTTCCCTATTGGTGCCTCTATGCCCCTGTAATTGCCTTTGGTGGCGCCAAAGGGGATTTAAACTAAATCTTTAATTTGTCTTTTTGTTTTTGGATGCCACCATGCAAAGGTATTAGACTTTGGCACCCCAAAACGGTCTGTTAAGTAAACTTTTAATTAGGGTCTTTCCCTTTAGATGCCACTATTACCCTGTAAAGGCCTTTGAAGACGCCAAAGGGGATTTAGATTAATCCTTCAATTTTTCTCTAAATTTTTGGATGCCTCACCGCAATTCTCTTGACCTTTGGCATCCCCAAAGTGGCAATAAAGTAAGCTTTCCAAATATTTCTTTCCCTTATGATGCCTCTATGCCCCTGTAATTGCCTTTGGCGGCGCCAAAGGCGATTGAAAATAAACATTTAATTTGTCTTTTTAATTTTCGATGCCTCCTTGCAGCTGTATTGGACTTTGGCACCCCTAAACGGTCTTTTATAAAAAATCTTAATTTATCTCTTTCCCTTCAGATGCCACTACTCCCCTGTAAAGGCCTTTGAAGACGCCAAAGGGGATTTAGATTAATCCTTCAATTTTCCTCTTAGATTTTGGATGCCTCCACGGAATTCCCTTGCACTTTGCATGCCCAAAGTGGCATTAAGGTAAGCTTTGCAGATGCTTCTTTCCCTATTGGTGCCTCTATGCCCCTGTAATTGCCTTTGGTGGCGCCAAAGGGGTTTTAAACTAAAGCTTCAATTTGTCTTTTTATTTTTGGATGCCACCATGCAAAGGTATTGGACTTTGGCACCCCTAAACGGTCTTTTAAGTAAACTTTTAATTTGTCTCTTTCCCTTGAGATGCCACTATTCCCCTGTAAAGGCCTTTGAAGACGCCAAAGGGGAGTTATATTAATCCTTCAATTTTCCTCTAAATTTTTCGAAATGTCCATGCAATTGTCTTTCCCTTTGGCATCCCCAAAGTGGCATTAAAGTAAGCTTTCCAAATGTTTCTTTCCCTTTTGATGCCTCTATGCCCCGGTAATTGCCTTTGGCGGCGCCAAAGGGGATTTAAAATAAACCTTTAATTTGTCTTTTTATTTTTGGATGCCACCATGCAACTGTATTGGGCGTTGGCACCCCCAAAGGGTATTTTAAGTAAAATTTTAATTAGGGTCTATCCCTTTAGATGCCACTATTCCCCTGTAAAGGCCTTTGAAGACGCCAAAGGGGATTTACATTGATTCTTTAATTTTCGTCTAAATTTTTGGATGTCTCCACGCAATTTTCTTGCCCTTTGGCATCCCCAAAGTGGTATTAAAGTAAGCTTTCGAAATGTTTCTTTCCCTTTTAATGCCTCTATGCCCCTGCAATTGCCTTTGGCGGCGCCAAAGGGGATTTAAACTAAATCTTTAATTTGTCTTTTTGTTTTTGGATACCACCATGCAAAGGTATTAGACTTTGGCACCCCTAAACGGTCTTTTAAGAAATTTTTATTTTGTCTCTTTCCCTTCAGATGCCACTATTACCCTGTAAAGGCCTTTGAAGACGCCAAAGGGGATTTAGATTAATCCTTCAATTTTTCTCTAAATTTTTGGATGCCTCACCGCAATTCTCTTGACCTTTGGCATCCCCAAAGTGGCATTAAAGTAAGCTTTCCAAATGTTTCTTTCCCTTATGATGCCTCTATGCCCCTGTAATTGCCTTTGGCGGCGCCAAAGGGGATTGAAAATAAACCTTTAATTTGTCTTTTTAAATTTGGATGCCTCCATGCAGCTGTATTGGACTTTGGCACCCCTAAACGGTCTTTTATAAAAAATCTTAATTTATCTCTTTCCCTTCAGATGCCACTACTCCCCTGTAAAGGCCTTTGAAGACGCCAAAGGGGATTTAGATTTATCCTTCAATTTTCCTCTAAGATTTTGGATGCCTCCACGCAATTCCCTTGCACTTTGGCATCCCCAAAGTGGCATTAAGGTAAGCTTTGCAGATGCTTCTTTCCCTATTGGTGCCTCTATGCCCCTGTAATTGCCTTTGGTGGCGCCAGAGGGGTTTTAAACTAAAGCATCAATTTGTGTTTTTATTTTTGGATGCCACCATGCAAAGGTATTGGACTTTGGCACCCCTAAACGGTCTTTTAAGTAAACTTTTAATTTGTCTCTTTCCCTTCAGATGCCACTATTCCCCTGTAAAGGCCTTTGAAGACGCCAAAGGGGAGTTAGATTAATCCTTCAATTTTCCTCTAAATTTTTCGAAATGTCCATGCAATTCTCTTTCCCTTTGGCATCCCCAAAGTGGCATTAAAGTAAGCTTTCCAAATGTTTCTTTCCCTTTTGATGCCTCTATGCCCCTGTAATTGCCTTTAGCGGCGCCAAAGGGGATTTAAAATAAACCTTTAATTTGTCTTTTTATTTTTGGAAGCCACCATGAAACTGTATTGGGCGTTGGCACCCCCAAAGGGTATTTTAAGTAAAATTTTAATTAGGGTCTATTCCTTTAGATGCCACTATTCCCCTGTAAAGGCCTTTGAAGACGCCAAAGGGGATTTAGATTAATCCTTCAATTTTCATCTAAATTTTTGGATGTCTCCACGCAATTCTCTTGCCCTTTGGCATCCCCCTAAGTGGTATTAAGTAAGCTTTCGAAATGTTTCTTTCCCTTTATGCCTCTATTGCCCTGCAATTGCCTTTGCGGCGCCAAATGGGGATTTAAACTAATTCTTTAATTTGTCTTTTTGTTTTTTGGTACCACCCTGCAAAGGTATTAGACTTTGCACCCTAAACGGTCTGTTAAGTAAACTTTTAATTTTGTCTCTTCCCTTGAGATGCCACTATTCCAGTAAAGGCCTTGAAGACGCAAGGGGATTTAGATTAATCCTTCAATTTTTCTCTAAATTTTGCTACCACACCGCATTCTCCTTGACCTTTGGCATCTCCAAGTGCATCAAAGTATGCCTTTTCCAAATGTTTCTTTCCTTATGAACCTCTATGCCCCTGTTAATGCCTTTGGCGGCTGCCAAGGCGATTTAAATAAAAAACAATTTCTTTATCTTTTTATTTTTGGATGCCACCATGCAACTGTATTGGACTTTGCCAGCC